>NW_024044891.1:309823-426852 GCF_015852505.1 Tachyglossus aculeatus
GTACTTGGACATTCTGCCATCACCTCAAATTTAACATGTCGAAACAGAACTCCTTTTCAACTCAGTTGTATTTATTGAGCACTTTCTGCATGCACAGCATTGTACTAAGTACTTGGGAGAGGGCAATGCAACAGTTAACAGACACATTCTCTGCCCACGAAGAGCTTACTGTCTAGAGGGGAGATAGACATTAATAGATATAAATATATATATACACATATATATATATTATTATATATAATATGTGTATATTAATATACAGTATATTTATACACGTATAAATATATATACGTAATTCCTGTGGGGCTGGGAGAGGAGATGAACAAAAGAGCAAATCAGGGCGATGCAGAAGGGAGTGGAAGAAGAGGAAAGGGGAGCTTAGTCAGGGAAGGCCGCTTGGAGGAGATATGGGCTTAATAAGGCTTTGAAGTCGGGGAGAGTAATTGTTGGTCGGATATGAAGAGAGAGGGTGTTCCTGAGTAGATGTAAGATGTAGGCGAGAAGTTGGCGGCAAGACAGATGAGATCGAGGTACAGTGAGAAGGTTGGCATTTGAGGAGCAAAGTGTGCAGACTGGGATGCAGTAGGATAGCAGAGAGTGAGTAGTGGGGGATAAAGTGATGGTGTAGAATCAGCATGAAGTAGTAGAGGCAGTGTAGCATAGTAGAAGTAGCAGAACATAGTGAGTGAATACAGCATGGACCTGGGAGTCAGAATGCTGTGGGTTCTAATCCTGACTCGACCACTGGTCAGCTATGTGACCTGGGGTAAGTCACTTGATTTCTCTGGGCTTCAGTTCCCTCATCTGCAAAACCGGGATTGAGACTGTGAGCCCCATTTGGGACAGGGACTGTATCCAACCTGATTTCCTTGTATCCACCCCAGTCCTTTCTATAGTGTCTGGCATATAGTAAGGATTACTTAACAAATACTACAATTATCATTATTATCATTATTATTGTTGAACACGTTGAAGCCGATGGAAAAGAGATTTTATTTGATGCAAACGTGGATGGACAACCATGCCAGGGTCTTGAATATTCCAGTTTATAGTGTGGACCACCAGAGGGTTTCAGGACTTAACGAGAACCATAAAGAAGGTCCAAATCAACAGATTCAAACTAGAATGGCAACCAATTCCAAGGAGGAGGATTAGTGGGCTGGTGGAGGCATTAGCATGCAAGAGACTGCTGAGGCTGGGGATGTGGGTAGGTCTTGGTGCCACATGGCCTGAACGCTTTTATAGAAACACGATTCAGGCAGCAGAGTTAAGTATGGACTAGAGTGGGGAGAGGTAGGAGGTTGGGGGATCAGCACAGAGGCTGATACAGTGATCAAGGAGAAATAGGATAAATGCTAGGATTACCATGGTGGCAGTTTGAATGAAGAGGAAAGGTGGATTTTACAAATGCAGTGAAGGTCGAACTGACAGGATTTAGTGTGGATTGAATAAGTGGGTCGAGTGAAAGAGAGGAATCAAGAATAATATCAAGGGTTATGGGCTTGCCAGACAGGACAGATCTCAACTGCCTTGCTATAGTGATGGGAAAATCAGGGGTAGGACAGGGTTTGGGTGGGAAGATAAGAAGTTCAGTTTTAGACATGTTTAGTTTGAGGTGATGAGAGGACATCCAAGTAGAGAAGTCCTGAAGGCAGGAGGAATCAGATCTGAAGATGTCGATTTCGGAATCATCTGCACAGAGGTAGAGGTTGTTGCCATTTGAGAGAATGGGTTCTTCAAAGGCATGGGTGTAGATGAAGAATAGACCTGTTCCCACTACTACTGCGACTTTTACTAGTACTACTGCTATTGGTACTACTATTTTGCTAATTCTTCTCTCAGTCAATCAATGTCCCATATCAATCAATGCTATTTATTGAGCACTTACTATGTTCAGAACACTATACTAAGCACCTGGGAGAGTACTACAGAATTAACAGACACTTTCCCTGATCATAACAAGCTTACAGTCTAGGGGTGGAGACAGGCACTAATGTGAAAAAATAAGTAATTTGTGATATATTAAAGATTTGGGTAGCTAAATTTATGGGGCTAGGGTGGGGCAAATATCAAATGTCCAAAGATCGCAGATTGAAATACTTAGACTTTGTAGATGGAAATGTGAGCAGGGGAAAAGCGGGCTTTATCAGGGAAGGCTTTGAAGGTGGGGAGAATGGTGGTCTAGCTTATATGGATGGGGTGGGATGGGGCATTCGAGGACAGAGATAAGATGTGGGCAAGGGTCAGCAGAGATAGACAGTAGAGGGTCAGTGAGAACGTTGGCGTTAGAGGAGCTTAGTGTGTGGGCTGAGCTGTAGTAGAAGACTAGTGAGGTGAGGTAGGAGGGGACAAGCTGAGGGACTTTAAAGCTGAAGGTGAGGGGTTTCTGGTTGATGCAAATTGGGATAGGCAAACTCTGGAAGTTCTTGAAGAGTGGAAGCTGTGAACTGAACCTTTTCCTAGAAAAATGATCTGGGCAGCAAAGCGAAGTCTCGATTGGAATAGGGGGAGGCAGGAGGCAGGAAGTTTAGTGAGGAGTCCCACTCCCCCTGAGACTCCGACACCCTTCACCCCTAGATGGTTTACTGCCCGAAGAATTATCTCCCTCCATACCAAGTGGTTCATTCGTCTGGGAACTTCATCTCCCACCCCTAGTGGCACACTCCACCTAGAACTTCATTTTCCTCCCCTAGGTGTCTCCGTCCTTGTAAGTGCCCCCACCCCCAAGTGGTTCAGTTCATTTGGAAATTCATTGCACATGTCTCCTAATGGTACTCCCTCGCCCTGGAAATCCATCCCTCTTGCCTCTAGTGGTCCACCTCCATCAGAATTCCATCCATTCCTGCCCTGACCTCGGAACTAGAGTTGGTAGAACAGAGTTGGTAGACACATTCCCTTTGCACAAAAAGCTTACAGTCTAGATGTTAATATAAAGAAATAAATTCTAGATATGGACATACGTGCTGTGAAGAAGAGGTTGGGGTGAATACCAAGGACTTATAGGGTTCAAATATGAGTATATAGGAAACACAGACGGGAGAGGGAGTAGGGGAAAAGAGGACTTCATTGGGGAAGGACTTCATCTCACATCCCTTAGAGGAGATGTGACCTCAGTAAGGTTTTGAAAGTGAAGGCTATTCTGGAGAGACAAAGAAGCACAGTAAGAGGCAAAAAGAACAAGGACAAGTTGGCTCTCACTCAAAGACTCATATTAGTTTCTGAATTTCTGATGTGTAAAATCTTGCTTGTATATCATCATCAGATTAGTATGACTTTTTCCTCTCAAGAATACCATCGAGCTGAGAAGGAGGTAAACAAGGGGAGCAAGTCAGGGCAATGCAGAAGGGTATGGGAGAAGAGGAGGGGGGCTTAGTCGGGGAAGACCTCTTGAAGATGTCCCTTCAGTAAGGTTTTGAAGGGGTGAGGGAAATTGTCTGTTGGATTTGAGGAGGGAAGACATTCCATGGCAGAGGCAGGGCATGGGAACGGGGTCAGTGGTGATACAGATGAGATCGAGGCAACTGAGAAGGTTGGCATTAGAGGAGCGAAGTGTGCAGGCTGGTTAGTACTAGGAGAGGAGTAGGAGAGGAGGGGTTTGGTGAGGTCGGGGCGGGGCAGGAGGAAGATATTCTGAAGGGGATGGAGCTTGTCATGAGTGGGCGGGTCATCAATTGACCTTGGGCCTTGAAATGTGCCCAAAAAGCCCAGGCCTGAGAGTCAGATGACCTGGGCTCTGATCCCGGATTCACCATTGGTGGACTTCGTGTCCTTGGGCAAGTCAACTCACTTACCCAAGTCTCAGTTCCCTCATCTGTAAAATGGGGTTTAAGACTGTGAAGCTCATGTAGGTTAGGGACTGCATCTGACCTGATGATCTTGCATCTACCCCAGCGCTTGATGCATAAAAATTGTTTAATAAATACCGTAATCATTGTTATTATCATTATTATTATCATTTCTCATATTGATAATAAAATGGGTTGGCCCCAGCGGCCTGAGGCTAGTATGGACTGGGGAAGGGCAATGGGTGTCTCTTGGCTGGAGTCTGCATGGAGAATTTCTCCTTTCCTACCAGGACCCTTCCTCCCCTGCTCCTTCTCGTCTACCTTTCCCTTTGCTCTGGAACCGTCGACCCCCGGCCCACGTCCTCCCCCTGGCCTGGAATGCCCTCCTTCCACACATCCTCCAAACTAGCTCTCCTCCTCCCTTCAAAGCCTGACTGAGAGCTCACCTCCTCCAGAAGGCCTTCCCAGACTGAGCCCCCTTTTTCCTCTCCTCCTCCCCATCCCCCCACCCTACCTCCTTCCCCTCCCCACAGCTCCTGTATATACATGTTTGTACAGATTTATTACTCCATTGATTTTACTTGTACAGTACATATTTTCTATTCTGTTTATTTTGTTAATGCTGTGCATCTAGCTTTATTTCTGTTTATTCTGATGACTTGACATCTGTCCACATGTTTTGTTTTGTTGCTTGTCTCCCCCTTCTAGACTGTGAGCCCGTTGTTGGGTAGGGACTGTCTCTATATGTTGCCAACTTGTACTTCCCAAGTGCTTAGTACAGTGCTCTGCATACAGTAAGTGCTCAATAACTACGATTGAATGAATGAATGAATGAATGAATAGGGAAGATGTGCATGCATGTGTGTGCGCTTGTGTGTATGTGCGCATGTGTACAATTATAATAATAATTGTGGTATGTGTTAAGTGCTTACTATGTGCCAAGCACCGTTCTAAGTGCTGGGGTAGATACTAGGTAATCAGACTCACAGTCTTAGCCCCCATTTTACAGATGAGGGAACTGAGGCCCAGAGAAATTAAGCAGCTTGCCCAAGGTCACACCACAAACAAGTGGCAGAAGTGGGATTAGAACCTATGTCTTTGGACTCCCAAACCCGTGCTCTTTCCACTAAGCCATGCTGTGTGTATGTATGTCTGTATGAGAGGCTAAGCTTAAAGGGGAGAATTGTGAGAAAGGGGCTGCCACACCTAGGGGCTGGGGATCAGTGCAGGGTACAGGTTCCGTTTGATTTGGCTGCAGTGCTGAGAAACCCAGGGCCCTTATATCTGTAGAAAGGTCTACCATCGCTGTGCCCAGTCCTGACTGCCGGGCAACCCTGCATATCTTCATCCCAACAAAGGAATGAACCCTTGTCAGTCAAAGCAGCTTTGCGACGGACAGTGGTGGCTTCTGTGGATCTATGTCAGGAGAACACGGTGTTGATTAGTGTTTCCACTCCATTTGTCTTTGAGAAGCCGGGTTGTGTGGGCTCCTGTGACCATGTCACCAGGGATGCAGGTGGGAGAGCAGAAGGTAGGTATTGTACCAGAGACAGGACTATTATAGGTTCTGCAGTTCTGAATTTCCAGGCTCTGTGAAATGAAATGAACCCCTCCTGGGGATCGGAGGAGGGCAAAAACTTGAATAGGAACCCCAAACCAAACCAAAAGGTCACACTGCCACTTGCCTGGCTGTGTGACCATCCGACCCACATGTCTCTGCCCACCTCATCCCTGACTCTCCCCTAGTGACCCAGCATGGACCATCCAACACCCCGGCCTCTTCACCTCCCTATCTCTGACTCTCCCCCAGTGACCCAACAGGGATCATCCAACACCCCTGACTTTCCCTTCTCTATTAATCTCTGTGCCTCAAGTTTCCTCATTAGTAAACTGGGGATGAAGACTGTGAGCCCAAAGTGGGACAGGGGCTATGTCCAACCCAGTTATCTTGTGTCGTCTATCCCAGTGGTTAGTACAGTGCCTGGCACATAATAAGTGCTTAACAAAGACCACAGTTGTTGTTATTATTATCTGGGCAGTCGGATTTGGCCCTTCTGTGGGGGATTGATCAGCATAGGTGCTGTTCTCATTTCTCTTTCCACCTGACTTTTTTTAAAAAAATTATTTCATATTTTAATAAGTGATGGTATTTGTTAAGCGCTTACTATGTGCTATACACTGTTCTAAGCGCTGGGGGGACACAGGGTGATTAGGTTGACCCAGGTGGGGCTCACAGTCTTAATCCCCATTTTACAGATGAGGTAACTGGGGCACAGAGAAGTGAAGTGACTTGCCCAAAGTCACACAACAGACAAGTGGCGGAGCTGGGATTGGAACCCATGACCTCTGACTCTCAAGCCCGTACTCTTTCCATTGAGCCACGCTGCTTCTCTGTGGTATTTGTTAGGCTTTAGGTCTTTCTGCCGGGCCACAGTGTTTATTTACTAACTGCCTTCAAGCAGTGGGGTCACTAGCGAAAGCAGATCTGGGCCGGAATGCCAGATCGATCAATCGATCGATCGGTGCTATTTATTGTGTCCTTGCTCTGTGCAGAACACTGTACTAACTATTCATAATATAAAAGCACTCACTTTGTGCCAAGCACCCTACTGAGCTCTGATGTAGATCAAAGATGCAGAAAAGCAGTGTGGTCTTGTGGAAAAAGCCCAGGCCTGGGAGTCAGAAGACCTGAGTTCTAATCTCAGCCCTGCCACTTGTCTGCTATAAGACCTTGGGCCTTTCACGTCAATCTTTTGTGCCTCAGCTACCTCTTCTGTGAAATGGGGATTAAGACTGTGAATCCCATGGGGGCCAGGGCCTGTATCCAGCCCAATTAGCATTTAGTAAAGTACCTGGCATGTAATAAGTGCTTAACAACAACAACAAAAAAGCTTCTGAGTGTTCCCTTTCCTGTCTTCTGCTGATTCTCCTGGGAGACAGACGTGAATATGAATGAATAAGTCATTTATATCATGTAGCTTATAGACAGATATATGCATAACTTCTGTGGGGTTGACAGTGGGGCAGAGATGTTCAGAAGGTCATGGGTTCCAATCCTGGCTCTGCCACTTGTCTGCAATGTGAACTTGAGCAAGTCACTTAACTTCTCTGTACCTCAGTTCCCTCATCTGTAAAATGGGGTTCAAGACCGTGAGCCTCATGTAGGACAGGGACTGTGTCCAACCCGATTTGCTTATATCCACCCTAGAGCTTAGTACAGTACCTGGTACATAGCAGGCGCTTTACAAAAACTAATCATTGTTGTTATTATTATTATCATCATCATCATTACATGCTTTCAAGTGCACAGTACCCAGCTCCACAAACGGCAGACACTAGTTGGAGACTGATTGATTGATCGATCTGTCCATGTCCTTCCCGAAGCCTCCCACTCTCAGACCGACTCCGAAAGAGGACGGACCGTGGCGGGTCCGGGGCCCGGACAGATGCAGACGCTGGCCCCAGATTTCCTGGGAGGCCGGCGGCAGATCCATGGCTGGCTACTAATGTGCTCTCCCCTCTGGCCACTGCCCCCTCTGTGGCAACTACGGGTCATTTTGAGGGGGGCCACGTGGACCGCTCCCCAGATCCAACCCCGACGTGTCAGGCCGGTGTAGATGCGGGACGTTGTCTGCTCCGATTGTGTGATGAAGATCTTCATCTTCTAGGGGATGCAGCGTGGCTCAGTGGAAAGAGCACGGGCTTGGGCGTCAGAAGTCGTGGGTTCAAATCCCGACTCCGCCACTTGTGAGCTGTGTGACTTTGGGCAAGTCACTTAATTGAGGTATTTGTTAAGCGCTTACTACGTGCCAATCGCTGTTACAAGCACTGGGGTAGAAACCAGGTAATCAGGTCAGACATAGTCCCCGTCCCACACGGGGCTCACACGGGAAAGCAGCATGGCGCAGTGGAAAGAGCCCGGGCGTGGGAGTCAGAGGTCATGGGTTCAAATCCCAGCTCCACCACTTGTCAGCTCTGTGACCTTGGGCAAGCCACTTAAATTCTCTGGGCCTCAGTTCCCTCATTTGTAAAATGGGGGTTAAGACCATGAACCCCACGTGGGACAACCCAATCAGCTTGTATCCTCCGAGCGCTTAGAACAGTGCTTGGCACATAGTAAGCACTTAATAAATGTCATCATTATTATTATTAATCCCCATTTTACAGATGAGGTAACTGAGACGCAGGGAAGTGAAGTGATGTGGCGGAGCCAGAATTAAAAGCCGCGTCCTCTAACTTCCAGGTCCGTGCTCTTTCCACTAGGCTGTGCTGCATGTCCCCTTTAATTTTAAAATGGGGATTAAGATCGTGAGCCCCATGTGGGGCCTGGGCTGTGTCCAACCTGATGAGCTTATCTCCATCCCAGCGCTTACTTCAGTGCCTGGCACATAGTAAGCGCTTCAAAAATACTGAGGAGAAAAAAAAAAAGATCATGCCCCCGGAGGGTGATAGAGAGTCGCAGCCTCACAGAACCGTGTCCAACTGCCACAGATATCAGGGTTTGTCTGAATCAAGGGGTCAACTAGGGTTCTGGCCCATAGCACCTTGGAGCAGTAGAGAGGAGCTGCCTCCCAGAACAAGCGTCCTGCTGTATTTTACTATTCTATACCACACTGCCACCAGGAGCAGCTGTCACCAGGGGGCGATAGAGAGGCACGGCCTCCCAGAATAACGATTAGAGCCACCAGGGGGCAGGCTGCCGCTCTCAGACCAGAGGATGTTTCTGGTTCCAGGGGCCCCGGGAATCTCTCTGGGCTTCTCCTCGACCTTGAGGATCATTCCTCTTACACTGTGGGCACATTCACCTCCCAGATTTCCCCATTACTGAGTGGGCTGTATTACTACCCCAAAGAGAAGTCTGTGGTAACGTGTGTGTGTGTGTGTGTGTGTGTGTGTGTGCGCGCGCGCGCATGTGCATGCGTGCTTGTGTGCATGTGTGTGTGTGTGTGTGCGCATGCGTGCTTGTGTGCATGCGTGTGTGTGTGTGTGTGTGTGTGTGTGTGTGTGTGTGTGTGTGTGTGTGAGAATAATAGGGGGGAAGAAGAGTCATGAGGTGACTGCCACTCATGGGAGAACGGGCTAGGGCTCTGTGCAGGAAGCTAGTTCTGTCTGATTTGACTGGGACTGAGAAGACCCAGGGCCCTTAATTCTATGGACGGGTCAAGCTTCCCTGTGACTGTACTCCTGGTTGCAGCATCACTGCACGGTCTCAGTCCCCCAAGAAGGGACCTTTCTGGACTCAACGTAGAAGCATGTGGGATAGAATGTCAGGAAGAGGACACAGTGTCCATCAGTGTTTATGCTATTTTTCCCTGAGAAGCAGAGTGTATGGACTCCTGCCTGAAATCAATAATAATAATAATAATGGTAATTGTTAAGCACTTGTTAAGTGCGAAGCACTGTTCTAAGTGCTGGAGGGGGATACAAGGTGATTAGGTTGTCCCACGTGGGGCTCAAAGTCTTAATCCCCATTTTCCAGATGAGGTAACTGAGGCACAGAGACGCTAAGTGACTTGTCCAAAGTCACACAGCAGACAAGTGGTGGATTTGTAATTAGAACCCATGACCTCTGACTCCCACACCCGTACTCTTTCCACTGAGCCTCGCTGCTTCTCGAGTCAAATCAAGTGAATGGGGTTGTGGGCTGGGAAGACAGGAGGCAGGTATTGTACTAGCAACTGCATTCTATCCACAGTGCAATTGTAGGCTTTCAATCAGTCAGGTCGATGGAGGGCTTGCTGTGTACAGAGTGCTGTACTAAACCCTTGGGAGAGTACAATATGACAGACACATTCCTGCCCACAAGAAGCTTACAGTGTAGGGGGACTGCGGTTCCTGGAGTAACAAAATTTGTGGTGCAAGTGGGAGGACAAAGCAGATTTTCTGTGCTAAACACTGAATTTTATACAGCATGTAGTTCTGGACCTCCAGTCTCTTGAGAACAAGCCCCTTCTGGGGGTCTGAGGGGATGGGCCAATGTTTGTAGAGCAGAGTGTGGCAGTGAGCTTAGCAGCAGATATCTGGGTGTCCACTTAACCACGTTGGTTAGGGCAGAGGCAGGGAGTATGGTAAAATGTGTGGCAAAACTAGGTTGTCTGCTCTTCTTCCCCGACTTTCCCTGTCTCCCTGCCTCCCCCTTCTACACCCACCTTTGAGCCCTGGTCTTCTTTGCAACAGATGTGGGCCCTATCAGACTCTCAAGATTGCTGATTCAGGTGCCTCAAAACCAGGGTCGAGAGCTCTACATGTCCAGGGGCTGGGACCGGGGGAGAGGCTCCAGTGCCCCGTCACTCCCGTGAGACCAAGGTTCTTCTGCCCATCCCCAGAGGAGGCCTGAGTGAGTCCCGAGGACCCCGTCCCCCACAATTGCATGTCCAGTCTGCTCAAAGCCCTTCAGCCACAACGCCCCGGCAGCACACGGCTCCAGGCAGGATGGCCGAGGGAGAATCCGACTACTACTCATTTTAGAAAAACTGCCCAATGAATCTCTCCAACCTTGAGGTTCGGCTTTCTAATTTGGAAAGAGGTCAATGCCCAGACCTGCCGTGCTGTCAAGATGGAGCCATGAGCTGCACAGTCCTCCAAAAGGGAAGGTGTGTGTGTGTGCGTGCGTCTAATAAGCAGAGAAGCAGCGTGGCTCAGTGGAAAGAGCTCGGGGTTTGGGAGTCAGAGGTCATAGGCTCTAATCCCGGCTCTGCCACTCATCAGCTGTGTGACCTTGGGCAAGTCACTTAACTTCTCTGGGCCTCAGTTCCCTCATTGGTAAAATGATGGGGATGAAGACTGTGATCCCCCTGTGGGACAACCTGATTACCCTGTACCCTCCCCCCAACAGCGCTTAGAACAGTGCTTCGCACGTAGTAAGCACTTAACAAATACCATTATTAGTAATAGTAGTAGTAGTAGTAGTAATAATTATGGTATTTTTAAAGTGCTTACTATGTGCCAAGCACTGTTCTAAACACTGGGGTACGTACAAGGTAATCAGGTTGTCCCATGTGGGTCTCACTGTCATAATCTCCATTTTACAGATGTGGGAACTGAGGCACAAAGAAGTTAAGTGGCTTGCCCAAAGTCACGCAGCAAATGAGTGGCAGAGGTGGGATTAGAACACACGTCTTCTGACTCCTAAGCCTGTGCTCTTTCCACTAAACCATGCTTCGTGTATGTATGTATGAGAGGCTGATCTTAAAGGGGAGAATTTTAAGAAAGGGTCTGCCACACCCAGTACAGAGGCTGGAGCTCTGTGCAGGGCACAGGTTCTGTTTGACTTGATTGCAGCACTGAGAAGACCCAGGGCCCTTAATTCTGTAGAAAGGTCCAACATCCCTGTGGCCAGTCCTTTCTGCCGGGCCACCCTACATGTCCTCAGCCCTACCAGGGAATGAACACTTGTCAGCCAAAGAAGCTTTGTGCCAGATAGTGATGGCTTCTGGGGATCTATGTCAGAGTGACAAGATGTTGATTAGTATTTCCAGTCCATTTGTCTTTGAGAAGCAGAGTTGTTAGGACTCCTGTGACCAAGTCACCAGGGGTGCAGGTGGGAGAGCAGAAGGTAGGTATTGTACTGGAAACAGGTTTATTGGGTCTGCAGTTCTGGATTTCCAGTCCTTGTGAAATGAGCCTCTCCTAAGGATCGGAGGAGTGCGGGCTGGACAAGTGTTAGTCTGGCAGAGTATAGCAATCAGCTTAGCTGCAGTTTTCTGAGTGATGATAATTGTGGTATTTGCGAAGCGCTTACTGCGTGCCAGGCCCGGTACTAACTGCTGAGGTGGATACAGACTGATCCGGTTGGACCCAGTCCCTGTCCCACAAGGATTCAGTCTCAATCCCCATATTTCAGATGAGGTAATGGAAGCCCAGAGAAGTGAAGCGACTTGCCCAAGGTCACAGAGCAGACGAGTGGCCGAGCTGGAATTAGAACTCATGACCTGCTGAATCCCAGGCCCCTGCTCTATCCGCTAGGCAATAAATGACTGTCTCCATCCATTTGTCTAGGGGAATGGAGACAGACGTGAATGTGAATAAATTCTTTGTAAACTATCTTTTAAAGTAAGTAAGTTTTCTACCAACCCTGTATACTCCCTCTCCAGCTGTGAATACTGTTATATCCTGGCAGCAGATGTGGTCCTCATCTGTTGACAGAGGGCAGGATGGGGGAATGTGGACCCTCAGCATCACTAATCCAGGTTCCCCAGTTCTGCGTGTCCATCGACTGGGGCCAGTGGAGAAGCTCCAGGACCGCTTCATTCCCATGAGGCCAAGAATCCTCTTCCCCCCATCCTCAGAGGGGGATTTGATGGTGCGTCCCAAGATCCCCTCATTGTGAGCCCAGTTGGATCTAAGGTCTAGGAGGAAAACCCCCACGGGCCTCCTCCTCCAGCAACGTGCAGGTCAGGGCCAGATGACCAAGGGGAGAACCCAACTGGCTTGTTGCTCCTTCTGCAGATGCAGCTCATCACAGCTGCCCGGCCCTGAGGACTGTTCCCCTGAATTGGGGCAGTCAAGTCAATTCTCAAATGCACCCCACCATTGAAAGACTGGTAGGTCAGTCCCAATCAAAGGAAAGGTGGTGGTGGTCGTGTGTGTGTGTGTGTGTGTGTGTGTGTGTGTGTGTGTGTGTGTGTGTGTGTGTGTTCACGTGCATAAGTGTGTGCGTGCACATGTATGCGTGCGTGAAAGACAGGTTTATTTTTTGGTTGAGTAATGAAAAAGGAGTTGCCACTGTCATCAAGGAGGCTGGTTCTGGACTCCGGAACTTTGGGCTCTGTTCAGGGACCTGACTTTAGTTGGCCAATTGAGCAGACCAAGGGCCCTGTGCATCCCTGTCTGCAGGTGAGGACCCCCTCCTTGCCTAATAGTGGTAACTCCTGTGGGAGTGGAGACCCTCACCATGACCACAGAGTGGATACAAAGCGGTGGATTTCCCAGTTCTAGTCCTGGGAAGAGATGGAGCCAGGAGCTAGGCTGCCATCTCTAAGGGAAGGTGTTGCTTATGGCTGGTGAAAATGTTTGTTTATGAATTTACATCCTTAAAAGTTCATCTCTAGAGAACGAGAGAATGGGGCTGGTACTGGAAATGGGGACTGGGACTCTGAGCAGGGAACTGGTTTTGTCTGACCTGACTGTAGGGCAGAGAAGATCCGAGGCTGCCAATTCTATAGATGGATCAAACCTTCTTGCTCCCGCACCCCTGTTTGCACATCCTTATTTCTCTCCTCACTCCGGTCCATACTGCACACTGTCGCCTGCATCATTTTTCTACAGAAACATCCGGGACGTGTTTCCGTACTCCTCAAGAGACTCCAGTGGTTGCCTATCCACCTCCACCTCAAACAGAAACTCCTCCCCATGGGCATTAGAGCACTCGAGCCCCTTGCACCCTCCTACTCCACCTTGTTACATTCCTACCACAATCCAGCCCACACCCTTCGCCTCTCTAATGCCAACTCTCTCACTATATCTCCAACTAGTCCATCTCACCACCCATCTCTCACCCACCTCCTGCCTCTGGCCTGGAAAGCCTTTCCTCCTCATACCCAACAGACAAAGACTCTATTCCCCTTCCAAACCTCACTGAAGTCACATCTCCTCCAAGAGGCCTTCCTTGGCTAAGCCCTCCTTTCCTCTTCTCCCACTCCTTCCTGCATTGCCATAACTTGCTCCTTTCATGTGTCTCCCCCAACTCCCCCGCCCCGCCCCCCACACCAGCAGTTATGTCCATATCTGTAATGCATTTCTTTATATCACTGCTGGCTCCTTCTCTAGACCATAAGCTGACTGTGGTCAGGGAATGCATCTTCTAGACTGTGAGCCCACTGTTGGGTAGGGACTGTCTCTATATGTTGCCAACTTGTACTTCCCAAGTGCTTAGTACAGTGCTCTTCGCACAGTAAGCGCTCAATAAATATGATTGATTGTTTGATTGATCTGTTATAATGTTATATTGTACTCGCCCATGTGCTTCGTACCATACTTTGCACACAGTAAGTACACAGTAAATAGAATTTGCTGACTTACTAACTAACTCTGCTCAGCCAGGGGCTTGGCCCTATTGGTGGGGGTGCAGGGCAGAAGCCCCCTTCAGGCCACTGGTAGTCGGTCTTCTGTCCTGGCAAAAAATTGAATGGTAACCCCAAACCAAATGATCACACTGCCACTGGCCTGGTAGTGTGACTATCCAACCCCTGAGTCTCTGCCCTCCTCATCCTTGACTCTCCCTAAGTAACCCATCTGGGACATCTTACACCCCTGACCTTCCCTTCTCCATTAATATCTGTGCCTCAGTTTCCTTATTTGAAAATGGGGATTAAGACTGTGAGTCCAGTGTGGGACAGGGAAAGACTGTGAGTCCAGTGTGGGACAGGGACTGTGTTCAACCCAATTATCCTTTGTCTACCCAGCAGTTAGTATAGTGTCTGGCAGATAATAAGCACTTAGCAAAGACCATAGTTATTATTATTATCCTGGAGGCTAGATTTGGCCCATCTGTGGGGGATTGATCAGCATAGATCCTGTTCTCATTTCTCTTGCCACTTGACTTTTTTATTTTGTAATTTTAATTATTATTTTAATGGTATTTCTTATTCAATTGTCATTTATTCAATCGATCACTGCTATTGATTGAGTCCTTACTCCGTGCAGAATAGTATACTAACTACTTATAATATTTAAGTACTTACTATGTGCCAAGCATCCTAGTAAGCTCTGGGGTAGATAAAAGATGCAGAGAAGCAGCGTGGTCCTGTGGAAAGAGTCCAGGCCTGGGAGTCAGAGGACCTGGGTTCTAATCTCATCTTCACCACTTATCTGCTGTATGACCTAGGGCTAGTCACTTCACTCTTCTGTGCCTCAGCTACCTCTTCTGTGAAATGGGGATTACAGCTGTGATTCCCATGTGGGCCAGAGCCTGTATCTAATCTGATTAACTTGTCTCTAGCCCCACGCTTGGTACGGTGCCTGGCATGTAATAAGGGCTTATGGAGAAAAAGAAGGCTGTGGGGTCTTCTCCTCATTCTTCTGTTCAGTCACTCGGGAGACATGTGAGTTTGAATGAATGAGTCGTTTATAGATATGTGCATAACTTCTGTGGGGTTGACAGTGGGGTGGATATGTTCAGAAGCCATACCCTATCCAATGATGCAGCTGGGCCTTCCCTCAGTGACAACTGATTTCTACCCCAGCTGCTTCCAATCAGGGGAATTAGTGACTAAGGCACACACACCCCACCCCCACACTCTTCCTGCCCTATATAAGCCTGCAGGGCCCTATATTTTTCGAGGCTGGTTGTCTTTGAATCATGGTAGGGGCTGGGTTTGGGAGAATAAGGGGTTTTTTTTGGAAGGAGGCTTTGATCTGCTTACTGGCTTAGTAGCTGGGAGTTTTTCGAGGTTATTTAATTACCCCAAAATCCTGTCTGTAAGGCTGGACAGTACTGGACAATACTGGACAGGGCTGTAGGGTATTTTTACTCTATCCTGACCTCATTCATTCCTGCATTGGGGCGCAGGGGTGGTTAGTGGGCTAAAGAGGTTATTACTCCATCTTAGCAAGCTTCCTGATCAATCAAACTGCCTCTTTGTTCTCCCACTTCTCTCCATGGCTGTGGAAGTTCTAAGGGACACTTTGCTACTGCAATCAATCAACAGCATTTGAGAGCTTCCTTCAGGAGGAGCACTGTACTAACCGCTTGGGGCAGTCTAATAGAACAGATTAAGCAGACACGTTTCTTGTAGCCTTGCCTCACCACCTCAACACACCTGTCCCCTCTTCTCTGCTCTCATTACGGTGTTACTTTCCCTTAAACCTTCAGATAGGCCTGTCTTGTGCATGCTGACATAGTTCCCTTTTAAATTTATAGGTCCAGTATTGGAATAATGAGGGGGTTTGGATCCAGATGATACAATACAGGTAAGGGGAGATTCTGGGTACTTAATTGATGTGGGGCAAATGCTTCAGTGCTTAGAGGGTGGGATTAAGTGCATTGGTGAGCTGGAAGGGAAAATTAAGTGTGTTCTTTAGGGAGGGGGTGGGGAGATGAGAACTTTAGGGAAGGCCTGTTAGAGAAGAAACAATTTCAGAAGGACTTTTATAGAGATGGAAGACTCCTGGTGTGTCAACAGGGTAGGTGGGGGTTGGGAGTGCCTGCTGGGAGGATGTGGTCCAGGTGAGGCAAAGGAGCTGGCTGGAGCTTTCAGGCTTTTCCTAATCTCCCAGGTGGATGTCGAGAAGTCCTGATGAGCAGACGAGAAGGACCAATTTATTTCTCCTCCCAGAAGCTTCTCACCACCTTCCCTGGTCGTGAGGACCGTTGCCCCTTCAGTGAGGACCCAGAGCAGCTGATCCCCATGGAGATGAGGAATCAAGAGCTGAGCTTCCATCCCTAAGGGAAGGTGATGGGGGCATGACTAGGGGTTACTGCAGGAGGAGGGCAAGGTGTAGAGAGGGGTGTGTTACTCTCAGTACTGTGGCTGGTTCTACCCACTGGGGCTAAGTCTCTGCATAGGGAACTGGTTCTGTGACTTGACTGTGGGACTGAGAAAACCCAGGGTCCTTAATTCTATAGAAGGGTCATTTCTCCCTGAATCCACAGTCCTGTCCACAGGGTCATCCTGCAAATCCTCAGCTCCTCTAGAGGTGGAATCCTCTGTGCTTGACAGTGACTCCCTCTGAGGGGTTTGGGAGGATACAGGGGGAGCGGGGAAGAGCCTAGTGTTAAGAGTGAAGCTGACTAAAGTGTTCTGTGGCTTGCTAGATGTGAGCTCTTCTGGGCCAGGAAACTTCCCCAAGGCCCTCCATGCAGGGGTTTTCTGTGGGGCTATCAACCTCACGGATATAGACCTCATTAATGCTTGGGTTCGGGGTCAGGGTTGGGTACTGGGGTGAAGGGCCTAACACTCCCGCCAGGCTTCCTGGCCACTCAAACTGCCTCTTTGTTCTCCAGTTTCTTGCTGTGGCTGTGGATGTTCTAAAGGGCACTTGGCTCCTGCAATTCATCAATGGTAAGTGAGGGCTTAGTGTATGAAATGCACTATACTAAGTGCTTGGGGAGGTAGAATGCAACAGATGTAGTACACCTGTTGCCTACCCACCTCAGCACACTTGTCCCCATTTTTCAGCAATTCTAATAGAATTCTCTTCCTATTGTATAGGTCCAGCATCAATATAATGAAGGGGACCCAGATGATATAATAGAGGTAAGGGAAGAATCTGTGTAAAAAGATATGTACTTAATGGTGGTGGTGGGGGGTAATGCTTCAGGGTTTAGTGGGTGAGAGTAAGTGCCTGGGTGAGTTGGAAGGGAAAATAAAGTTTGTTTGGAGGGGTGGGAGCATTGGGAGCTGGGGGGATGAGAGGTGAAGTCAGGCAAGGCTTGTTAGAGAAGAAACCATTTCAGGAGGACTTTTAAAGATGTGGGAGAAGGCTGGTAGATCCAAAGGGTGGGTGGGGGGTGGGAGGTCGTGGGGGAGTAGTTAATGCTTCAGGGTTTAGTGGGTGAGTGTTAGTGCATGGATGAGCTGGAAGAAAAATCAAGTGTATGTTTGTGTGTCTGGGGTGTGGAGAGATGAGAGCTTTAGTCAGGGAAGGCTTGTTGGAGAAGAAACAATTTCCGTAGGGCTTGTAAAGATTTGGGAGACTGCTGATATGTCCACTGTGTGGGTAGGGGGTTCGGGGGTCAGGGTTGGGTACTGGGGTGAAGGGCCTAACACTCTCGCCAGGTTCCAGGGGGGAGAATGTGTGGATTGTGGATAGATGTGGTCTAAGTGTCCCCCTTCAGTGAGGACCCAGATGAGCTGATTTCCATGTTGAGGAAGAATGAGCTGAGCTTCCATCTCTAAGGGAAGGTGATGGTGGACCTGAGGAGACCCAGTGTCCTTAATTCTTTAGATGGATCAATCAATCCTACCTGAACCCACAGCCCCGTCCACAGGGTCACCCTGCCACATCCTCAGTCCTTCTAGAGTTTGAACCACTCTGTGCATGACAGTGAATGCCTCTGAGGGAGTTGGGGGGAAGTCGGGGGGGCGGGGCGGTGGATGGGAGGAGGGGAGAGTCTAGTGTTTGAGCGTAGCTTTCTGGCTTGCTAGCCGTGAGCTCTCCTAAGCCAGGAAATTTCCCCAATTTTCCCCGGGGCTGTTTATGGGGGATATCATCCCTCACCTATACTGATCTCATTCATGCCTGTGTTGGGGGGTCAGGGGTGGGTAGAGGGGTGTAGGGCCTAGTACTCTGTATCGGAAGGCTTCCTGGCACCTCTCCATTCCTCAGCTTCTTGCTGTGGCTACGTTAGTTCTAATAGACACTGCGCTCCTGCAGTCAATCGATGTGAGCCCGCTGTTGGGTAGGGACCGTCTCTATATGTTGCCAACTTGTACTTCCCAAGTGCTTAGCACAGTGCTCTGCACACAGTAAGCGCTCAATATGATTGAATGAATGATACTGGAATGTGTCCTACATGCAGAGCACTAACCTAAGTGCTTGGGGATAGTACAGTGCAGGGGAATCAGCAGGTGTGTTCCCTGTAGCCCTGACTCACCACCACAGCACACTTGTCCTCACTTGTCTCCTCACTATGGTGTCTCCTTTCCTGAGACTTTGTTAGGCATGTCTTACATATTGTAACATAATTTCTTTTCAATATTCTAGGTCCAGCATCACTTTACTGAAGAGTCCCAGGTGACAATACAAGTGAAAGAGCTGAGTATATGTACCTAATTTCTGTGGGGTAAATGCTTCATTGCTTGGTGGGTGGGACTAAATTCATGGGTGAGTTGGAAGGAAAAATAATGTGTGTGTGTGTGTGTGTGTGTGTGTGTGTGTGTGTGTGTCCCCATCCATCCTATTCTCCTGTGGAGTTCTGTAGCCTCCAACTTGTATCTTTGTAGGGAGCATAGAAGGGTTTGGTATGGAGTATTGCAAGTCTTACAACTCCTCTTGTTTAGTCTGCCTTTGTACTGGAGACTTGTTGTTGCTTAAGTCCAGGCCTCTTCCAACGTGGGAGTGTGGAAATCCAATGGCAGGGGTAGGGAAGAGTGGAGAATCCAGGCTTCTGTGGCTATTCTCTCATGCCTATTGAAAACCAGGCTGATTTGCAGGATGCTGGAGAAATGTCTCTATGTTCGGGAAACTGCATCATTTGAGTTTCCTTCTCAACTTGCAGGAGCACCATCAGACCAATCACTCCACGCAGTGCGCTGAGGGAAATCTTGGACATAGGACCACCTCAACGATATCATGGCTGGTGAGAAGTAATTTAACTTGGTCTGTCATCTGCTCCGCAACAATAATTCCCTTCTCTCACTGACTCCAATGCCTATTTCCATGACCGTCTGTTCTAGATTTAGAGGAGGCAACTTCTGGAGCTTAATAATTTACTCTGCATAATCAATACTTTCACAATTATCAAACTGGTCCTATCCCCCCACCCCCCACTTTGGTCCTATTGGTGCGTGTCCTCCCCCCCCCCCGCCCCGCACGATCTGTCTGGTCCTATGCCCCCCTACTCCTTCTGGTCCTTTGTCCCCCCCACCCCAGCTCCCACTCCGACTGGTCTTATTGCCCCTGGTCTGGTTCTATCCTCCCTGCTCATTCTAGTTCTATTCCCCCACCCCCAGGCTCTGGCTAGTTCTTTCCCCCTGCTCTGTCTAGTTCTGTTTCCCCAGCTCGGTCGAGTTCTATCCCCCCGGCTCGGTCGAGATCTATAGATCTATCCCCCCGCTCTGACTGGTCATATCGCCACCCCCCTGCTCCCAGTGGTCCTATCGTCCCCGGCTTCGACTGGTTCTATCCCCCATCCTCCTTCTGGTTCTATCCCCCCCACACCGACTGGTTCTATCCTCTTTCCCCCACGCCCACCCCCGGCCCCCCGGCTTGGTCTGGTCCTTTGTCCCCCGCTGCATCTGGTCCTATTGCGTGCCCCCCACCGCCATCGCCCCCGCTCCGACTGGTCCTATTGCACCCCCACCCCACTCCGACTGGTTCTATTGTCCCCGCTGTGACCAGTCCTACTGCACCCCCACCTGCTCCGGGTCCTACTGCCACCGCTATCGTGCTGTCCCCGCCACTCCCCGCTCCGCCTACTGCTGTCGGCCCCACCCGCTCCGCCTACTGCTGTCGGCCCCACCCGCTCCGCCCACTGTTGTCGGCCCCACCCGCTCCGCCCACTGTTGTCGTCCCCACCCGCTCCGCCCACTGCTGTCGTCCCCACCCGCTCCGCCCACTGCTGTCGTCCCCACCCGCTCCGCCCACTGCTGTCGGCCCCACCCGCTCGGCCCACTGCTGTCGGCCCCACCCGCTCGGCCCACTGCTGTCGGCCCCACCCGCTCGGCCCACTGCTGTCGGCCCCACCCGCTCCGCCCACTGCTGTCGGCCCCACCCGCTCCGCCCACTGCTGTCGGCCCCACCCGCTCCGCCCACTGCTGTCGGCCCCACCCGCTCCGCCCACTGCTGTCGGCCCCACCCGCTCCGCCCACTGCTGTCGCCCCACCCGCTCCGCCCACTGCTGTCGCCCCACCCGCTCCGCCCACTGCTGTCGCCCCACCCGCTCCGCCCACTGCTGTCGCCCCCACCCGCTCCGCCTACTGCTTTCGCCCACCCGGCTCCGCCTAGTACTATCCCCTCCACTCTCCTTAGTGCTATCCCCCCTGCCCAGCCTAGTGCTATACTCCCCGCTCTGCCTAGTGCTATCCCACCTCTCCACCTAGTGCTATCCCCTGCTCTGTCTGTGCTATCCTCCTGTCCCAACTTGGGCTGTTGCCTCCCGCCCCGCCTAGGGCTGTCGTCCCACCCCCTGCTCCGTCTACTGCTATGCCCCCACTCTGTCTACTGCTATCCCCCTGCTCCGCCTAGTGCAATCCCCTTGCCCAGCCTAGGGCTGTCGTTCTGCTGCCCTCCACTCATTCTAGTGTTATCCCCCCGCTCCGCCTAGTGCTATCCCCCCGCTCCGCCTAGTGCTATCCCCCCGCTCCGCCTAGTGCTGTCACTTCCCCGCCCCACCTAGGGCTGTCACCACCCCTCCCCGCCTGGGGCTGTCACCTTCCCTCCCCGCCTAGGGCTGTCGCCCCCTTCCCCGCCTAGGCCTGTCACCCCCTTCCCCGCCTAGAGCTGTCGCCCCCCCCCACACTGCCTAGGACTGTGGCACCCCCTCCCTGTCTAGTGCTATCCCCCCACCCTGCTTACTGCTATCCCCTCTCTTCGCCTACTGCTATCCCCTTTCTCCGCTTACTGCTATCCCCCCGCTTCTCCTAGTGGTATCCCCCCGCTCCATCTAGTGCTATCTCCCAGCTACGTCTAGTGCTATACCCCTGGCTCCGTCTAGTGCTATACCCCACGCTCTGTCTGGTGCTATACTCCCCGATCCATCTAGTGCTATACCCCCCGATCCGCCTAGTGCTATCCCCCCGCTCCGCCTAGTGCTATCCCCCCGCTCCGCCTAGTGCTATCCCCCCGCTCCGCCTAGTGCTATCCCCCCGCTCCGCCTAGTGCTATCCCCTCGCTCCGCCTAGTGCTGTCACTCTCCCTCCCCACCTAGGGCTGTCGCCCCCCTCCCCGCCTAGGGCTGTCACCCCCTCACACTGCCTAGGACTGTGGCACCCCCGCCCTGTCTAGTGCTATCCCCCCCACCCTGCCTAGTGCTATTCCCCCTCTCCGCCTACTGCTATCCCCCCTCTCCGCCTACTGCTATCCCCCCCGCTTTTCCTACTGGTATCCCCCTGCTCCATCTAGTGCTATACCCCCGGCTCCGTCTAGTGCTATACCCCCGGCTCCGTCTAGTGCTATACCCCCGGCTCCGTCTAGTGCTATGCCCCCGGCTCCGTCTAGTGCTATGCCCCCGGCTCCGTCTAGTGCTATGCCCCCGGCTCCGTCTAGTGCTATGCCCCCGGCTCCGTCTAGTGCTATGCCCCCGGCTCCGTCTAGTGCTATGCCCCCGGCTCCGTCTAGTGCTATGCCCCCGGCTCCGTCTAGTGCTATGCCCCCGGCTCCGTCTAGTGCTATGCCCCCGGCTCCGTCTAGTGCTATGCCCCCGGCTCCGTCTAGTGCTATGCCCCCCGGCTCCGTCTAGTGCTATGCCCCCCGCTCCGTCTAGTGCTATCCCCCCGCTCCGTCTAGTGCTGTAGGGATGTTGCCCTCAGGCTCCATCTAGTGCTATACTCCTGCTTTGCCTAGTGCTATCACCCCCACCTAGTGCTGTCGCCCCCTGCTCTGCTTAGTGCTGTCGCCCCCCTCTCCGCCTAGTGATATCGCCCCCGACTGTGCATAGTGCTATCTCCCCCGCCCCACCTAGTGCTGTGGCACCCCATCCGGCCTAGTGCTGTTGCCCCCACCCTGCCTACTGCTGTCGCCCCCGCCCGGCCTAATGCTGTTGCCCCCGGGACACCTAGTGGTTTACCCCCGCTCCGCCTAGTGCTGTCCCCCCCGGCTCTGCCTAGTGCTATCCCCCTGCTTTGCCTAGTGCTATCCCCCTGCTCTGCCTAGTGCTATCTCCCTGCTCTGCCTAGTGCTATCCCCCTGCTCCGCCTCGTGCTATCCCCCGGCTCCTCCTAGTGCTATCCTCCGGCTCCTCCTAGTGGTATCCCCCGGCTTTGCCAAGTGGTATCCCCCGGCTCTGCCTAGTGGTATCCCCCGGCTCTGCCTAGTGGTATCCCCCGCTCTGCCTAGTGCTATCCCCCCGCTCTGCCTAGTGCTATCCCCCCACTCTGCCTAGTGCTATCCCCCCGCTCTGCCTAGTGCTATCCCCCCGCTCTGCCTAGTGCTATCCCCCCGCTCTGCCTAGTGCTATCCCCCCGCTCAGCCTAGTGCTATCCCCCCGCTCAGCCTAGTGCTATGCCCCCGCTCTGCCTAGTGCTATGCCCCCGCTCTGCCTAGTGCTATGCCCCCGCTCTGCCTAGTGCTATGCCCCCGCTCTGCCTAGTGCTATCCCCCCGCTCTGCCTGGGGCTATCCCCCCGCTCTGCCTGGGGCTATCCCCCCGCTCTGCCTGGGGCTATCCCCCCGCTCCGCCTGGTGCTATTCCCCCGGCTCTGCCTGGTGCTATTCCCCCCGCTCCATGTAGTGCTATTCCCCCCGCTCCATGTAGTGCTATTCCCCCCGCTCCATGTAGTGCTATTCCCCCCGCTCCGCCTAGTGCTATCCCCCGCTCCTCCTAGTGCTATCCCCCGCTCCTCCTAGTGCTATCCCCCCGCTCCTCCTAGTGCTATCCCCCCGCTCCTCCTAGTGCTATCCCCCCGCTCCTCCTAGTGCTATCCCCCCGCTCCTCCTAGTGCTATCCCCCCCGCTCCTCCTAGTGCTATCCCCCCGCTCCTCCTAGTGCTACCCCCCCCCCGGCTCTGCCTAGTGCTACCCCCCCCCCCCGGCTCTGCCTAGTGCTACCCCCCCCCGGCTCTGCCTAGTGCTACCCCCCCCCCGGCTATGCCTAGTGCTTCCCCCCCGGCTCTGCCTAGTGCTACCCCCCCACCCCCCTCCCGGCTCTACCTAATGCTATCCCCCGCCTGCCCCGCCTAGTGCTATCCCCCGCCGGCTCCGCCTAGTGCTATCCCCCACCGGCTCCGCCTAGTGCTGTCCCCCGCCGGCTCCACCTAGTGCTGTCCCCCGCCGGCTCCGCCTAGTGCTGTCCCCCGCCGGCTCCGCCTAGTGCTGTCCCCCGCCGGCTCCGCCTAGTGCTGTCCCCCGCCGGCTCCGCCTAGTGCTGTCCCCCGCCGGCTCCGCCTAGTGCTGTCCCCCCCCGGCTCCGCCTAGTGCTGTCCCCCCCGGCTCCGCCTAGTGCTGTCCCCCCCGGCTCCGCCTAGTGCTGTCCCCCCCGGCTCCGCCTAGTGCTGTCCCCCCCGGCTCCGCCTAGTGCTGTCCCCCCCGGCTCCGCCTAGTGCAGTGCCCCCCGGCTCCTCCTAGTGCTATTCCCCTCACTCCGCCTAGTGCTATCCTCCCGCTCCGCCTAGTGCTATCCCCCGGCTCCGCCTAGTGCCATTCCCCCGACTCCGCCTAGTGCCATTCCCCCGGCTCTGCCGACTGCTATCCCCCCCCCTGCTCTGCCTAGTGCTATCCCCCACCCCGGCTCTACCTATTGCTATCCCCCCCCGGCTCTACCTATTGCTATCCCCCCCGCTCTGCCTAGTGCTATCCCCCCCCGGCTCTGCCTAGTACTATCCGCCCCCGACCCGGCTCTGCCTGGTGCTATCTCCCCCGGGGCTCTGCCTAGTGCTATCCCCCCGGGGCTCTGCCTAGTGCTATGCCCCCCGGCTCTGCCTAGTGTTATCCCCCCCGGGCTCTGCCTAGTGCTATCCCCCCCCCGGGCTCTGCCTAGTGCTATCCCCCCCCCGGGCTCTGCCTAGTGCTATCCCCCCCCCCGGCTCCGCCTAGTGCTATCCCCCCTGGCTCCGCCTAGTGCTATCCGCCCCCGGCTCTGCCTAGTGCTATCCCCCCCCCCGGCTCCGCCTAGTGCTATCCCCCACCCCGGCTCCGCCTAGTGCTATCCCCCCCCCCGGCTCCGCCTAGTGCTATCCCCCCCCCGGCTCCGCCTAGTGCTGTCCCCCCCCCGGCTCCGCCTAGTGCTGTCCCCCCCCGGCTCCGCCTAGTGCTGTCCCCCCCCGGCTCCGCCTAGTGCTGTCCCCCGGCTCCGCCTAGTGCTGTCCCCCGGCTCCGCCTAGTGCTGTCCCCCCCCCGGCTCCGCCTAGTGCTGTCCCCCGGCTCCGCCTAGTGCTGTCCCCCCCCTGGCTCCGCCTAGTGCTGTCCCCCGGCTCCGCCTAGTGCTGTCCCCCCGCTCCGCCTAGTGCTATCCCCCCAGCGCCGTCTAGTGCTATCACCGCTCTCCGCCTAGGGCTGTCGCCCCCTGCCCTGACTAGGGTTGTTACCCCACTCCCCGTCTAGTGCTATCCCCCTGCTCCACCTAGTGCTATCCCCCCTGCTCTGCCTAGTGCTATCCTCCCCGCCTAGTGCTTTTCCCCACTGCTCTGTCTAGTGCTATCCCTCAGCTCCGCCTAGTGCGATTACCACCAGCTCTGCCTAGTGCTGTTGCCCCCCCGCCTAGGGCTGTCGCCCCACCCCACCGCCCTGCCTAGGGCTGTCCACCCCCCGCCCCGCCTAGGGCTGTCCACCCCCCTGCTCCGCCTAGTGTTATCCGCCCCGCTCTGCCTAGTGCTATCACCCGCACTCCGCCTAGGTTATCCCCCTCCTCCACCTAATACTATCCCCCGCTCCGCCTAGCACTATCGCCCTGCTTCGTCTAGTGCTATCGCCCTGCTCCGCCTAGGGCTGTCGCCCCCCCCCGCCCTGACTAGGGCTGTCGCCCCCCCGATCCGCCTAGTGCTATCCCCCCCTGCTCTGCCTAGTGCTATCCCCCCACGGCTAGTGCTGTCCCAGCTTCTCCGTCTAGTGCTATCTCCCCGCTCCGCCTAATGCTATTCCCCCCAGCTGTGCCTAGTGCTACTGCCCCTCACCCCGCCCATGGCTGTCACCCACCACCCTGCCTACAGCTGTCGCCCCCCCCCACCCCGACTAGGGCTGTTGCCCCCCCCCACCCCGACTAGGGCTGTCCCTCCACTCCCAACTCCGCCTAGTGTTATCCCCCCGCTCCGCCTAGTGCTATCCCCGCTCTCTGCCTAGTGCTATCCCCCCTCTCTGCCTTGTGCTATCCCCCCGCTCTGCCTAGGGCTGTTGCCCACGGCCCTGCCTAGGGCTGTTGCCCCCCTGCTCCGTCTAGTGCTATTCCCCCCTCTCCTAGTGCTATCCCCCCGCTCCGCCTAGGGCTATCCCCCTGCTCCACCTAGGTCTGTCACCCCCCCGCCTCGACTAGTGTTGTCGCCCTCTCCTCCCTACTCCGTCTAGTGCTATCCCCCCGCTCGACCTAGTGCTGTCCCCCGCCTGCTCTGCCTAGTGCTATCCCCCCCGCCTAGTGCTGTCCCCTCCGCTCCATCTAGAGCTACCCCCCGGCTCCGTCTAGTGCTATCCCCCCCGCTCTACCTAGTGCTATCCCCCCCGCTCTACCTAGTGCTATGTCCCCGCTCCGTCTAGTGCTATCCCCCCACTCTGCCTATTACTTTCACCCCCCGCCCCGACTACAGTTGTCGCCTCCCAGCTCCGCCTAGTGCTATCCCCCGACCTAGTGCTGTCCTCCGTGCTCCTTCTACTGCTATCCCCCTGCTCCATCTAGTGCTATCCCCCACCGCACTGCCTAGTGCTATCCCCCCCACAATGCCTAGTGCTATCCCCGCCCGCACTGCCTAGTGCTATCCCCCCCGCACTGCGTAGTGCTATCCCCCCCGCACTGCCTAGTGCTATCCCTCCCCACACTGCCTAGTGCAATTCCCCCCGATCTGCCTAGTGCTATCCCCCCGATCTGCCTAGTGCTATCCCCCGTTGTGCCTAGTGCTATCCCCCCCATCCTGCCTAGTGCTATCCCCCCATCGTGCCTAGTGCTATCCCCCCATCGTGCCTAGTGCTATCCCCCCATCGTGCCTAGTGCTATCCCCCCGTCGTGCCTAGTGCTATCCCCCCGTCGTGCCTAGTGCTATCCCCCCGTCGTGCCTAGTGCTATCCCCCCGCCGTGCCTAGTGCTATCCCCCCGCCGTGCCTAGTGCTATCCCCCCGCCGTGCCTAGTGCTATCCCCCCGCCGTGCCTAGTGCTATCCCGTCGCCATGCCTAGTGCTATCCTGTCACCGTGCCTAGTGCTATCCTGTCACCGTGCCTAGTGCTATCCTGTCACCGTGCCTAGTGCTATCCCATCACCGTGCCTAGTGCTATCCCGTCTCCGTGCCTAGTGCTATCCCCCCGCCGTGCCTAGTGCTATCCCCCCGCCGTGCCTAGTGCTATCCCCCCGCTCCTCCTAGTGCTATCTCCCCGCTCCTCCTAATGCTATCCCCCGCTCCTCCTAATGCTATCCCCCCGCTCCTCCTAGTGCTATTCCCCAGCTCCACCTAGTGCTATCCCCCAGCTCCGCCTAGTGCTGTCCCCCCGGCCTAGTGCTGTCCCCCCCCGGCTCCATCTAGTGCTGTCCCCCTCCGCTACATCTAGTGCTATCCCCCTGCTCCATCTAGGGCTATCCCCCGCTCTTCCTAGGGCTGTCAGCCGCTATCCCTACTAGGGTTGTTGCCCCCAACTCCGTCTAGTGCTATTCCCCCCCCCCCGTCTAGTGCTATCCCCCTCCTCCGTCTAGTGCTATCCCCCTCCTCCGTCTAGTGCTATCCCCCTCCTCCGTCTAGTGCTATCCCCCTCCCGTCTAGTTCTATCCCTCTCCTCCATCTAGTGCTATCCCCCTCCCGTCTAGTTCTATCCCTCTCCTCCATCTAGTGTTATCCTCCCACTCTGTCTAGTGTTATCTTCCCGCTCTGTCTAGGGTTATCCCCCCGCTCCATCTAGTGTTATCCCCCCGCTCCGTCTAGTGTTATCCCCCCGCTCGGCCTAGTGTTATCCCCCCGCTCCGCCTAAGGCTGTCGCCCCCTGCCCCAACTAGGATTGCCTAGTGCTATCCCCCCGCACCTCCTAGTGCTATCCCCCCACTCCTCCTAGTGCTGTCCCCCCTGCTCCATCTAGTGTTATCCACCCACTCTGTCTAGTGTTATCCCCCTGCTCCATCTAGTGTTATCCACCCACTCTGTCTAGTGTTATCCCCCTGCTCCATCTAGTGTTATACCCGCGTTCCATCTAGTGCTATTCCCCCGCTCCGACTAGTGCTATCCCCCCGCTCCATCTACTGCTATCCCCCTGCTCTGCCTTGTGCTCTCCCCCCCCCCCGCTCCACCTAGCGCTATCCCCCCGCTCCGCCTAGCGCTATCCCCCCGCTCCGCCTAGTTGCTATCCGCCCGCTCCATCTAGTGCTATCCCCCCGCTCTGTCTAGTGCTATCCCCCCGTTCCGTCTAGTGCTATCCCCCGGCTCCGTCTAGTGTTATCCCCTCGCTCCTCCTAGGACTCTCACCCCCTGCCACGCCTAGTGCTGTCGCCCCCTGCCACGCCTAGTGCTGTCGCCCCCTGCCACGCCTAGTGCTGTCGCCCCCTGCCACGCCTAGTGCTGTCGCCCCCTGCCACGCCTAGTGCTGTCGCCCCCTGCCACGCCTAGGGTTGTCGCCCCCTGCCCAGCCTAGGGCTGTCGCCCCCTTGCCCTGCCTAGTGCTATCCCCCCGCTCCGCCTAGTGCTATCCCCCCGCTCCGCCTAGTGCTATCCCCCCACTCCTCCTAGTGCTCTCCTCCCTGCTCCGTCTAGTGTTATCCACCCACTCCGTCTAGTGTTATCCCCCTGCTCCATCTAGTGTTATACCCGCGTTCCATCTAGTACTATTCCCGCGCTCCGACTAGTGCTATCCCCCAGCTCCGACTAGTGCTTTCCCCCGGCTCCGTCTACTGCTATCCCCCTGCTCTGCCTTGTGCTCTTCCCCCCTCGCTCCGCCTAGCGCTATGCCCCCGCTCCGCCTAGCGCTATCCCCCCGCTCCGCCTAGCGCTATCCCCCCGCTCTGCCTAGCGCTATCCCCCCGCTCTGCCTAGCGCTATGCCCCCGCTCCGCCTAGCGCTATGCCCCCGCTCCGCCTAGCGCTATCCCCCCGCTCCGCCTAGCGCTATCCCCCCGCTCCGCCTAGCGCTATCCCCCCCGCTCCGCCTAGCGCTATCCCCCCGCTCCGCCTAGCGCTATCCCCCCGCTCTGCCTAGCGTTATCCCCCCGCTCCGCCTAGCGCTATCCCCCAGCTCTGTCTAGTGCTATCCGCCCGCTCTGTCTAGTGCTTTCACCCCATTCCGTCTAGTGCTATCCCCCGGCTCCGTCTAGTGCTATCCCCTCGCTCCTCCGAGGGCTGTCACCCCCCGCTCCTCCTAGGGCTGTCGCCCCCTGCCATGCCTAGGGCTGTCGCCACCCTGCCCTGCCTAGGGCTGTCGCCACCCTGCCCTGCCTAGGGCTGTCGCCACCCTGCCCAGCCTAGGGCTGTCGCCCCCCGGCTCCGCCTAGTGCTATCCCCCCCTGCTCTGCCTAGTGCTATCCCCCCCCACCTAGTGCTGTCACCCCTCCTCCGCCTAGTGCTATCCCCCTGCTCCGCCTAGTGCTATCCCCCCGCTCTACCTAATGCTATCCCCCAGCGCCATCTAGTGCTATCACCATGCTCCACCTAGGGCTGTGGCCCCCTGCCCCGACTAGGGTTGTTACCCCACTCTCTGTCTAGTGCCATCCCCCTGCTCCACCGAGTGCTATCCCCCCCTGCTCTGCCTAGTGCTATCCTCCCTGCCTAGTGCTTTTCCCCCAGCTCTGTCTAGTGCTATCCCTCAGCTCCACCTAATGCGATTACCCCCAGCTCTGCCTAGTGCTGTCGTCCCCCGCCCCACCTAGGGCTGTCACCACCCCCCGCCCTTCCTATGGCTGTCGCCCCCCGCCTAGGGCTGTCCATCCCCCCGCTCCGCATAGTTCTATCCGACCCACTCGGCCTAGTGCTATCCCCCCGCTCCGCCTAGTGCTATTCCCCTCCTCCACCTAATACTATCCCCCCGCTCTGCCTAGCACTATCCCTCTGCTCCATCTAGTGCTATCGACCCGCTCCGCCTAGGGCTGTCGCCCCCCGCCCCGACTAGGGTTGTCGCCCCCCTGATCCGCCTAGTGCTATCCCCCCCTGCTCTGCCTAGTGCTATCCCCCTATGCCTAGTGCTGTCCCCGCTTCTCCATCTAGTGCTATCTCCCCGCTCCGCCGAGTGCTATTCCCCCCAGCTGTGCCTAGTGCTACTGCCCCTCGCCCCGCCCACGGCTGTCACCCCCCACCCTGCCTACAGCTGTGGCCCTTCCTGCCCCGACGAGGGCTGTCGCCCCCCCACCCTCCCGACTAGGGCTGTCCTCACCCCGGACCCCCACTCCGCCTAGTGCTATCCGCCTGCTCTGCCTAGTGCTATCCCCCCTCTCCTCCTAGTGCTATCCCCCCACTCGGCCTAGGGCTATCCCCCAGCTCCACCTAGGTCTGTCACCCCCCTGCTCGACCTAGTGCTGTCTCCCCCTGCTGTGCCTAGTGCTATCCCCCCCGCCTAATGCTGTCCCCCCCCGCTCCATCTAGAGCTCCCCCCCGGCTCCGTCTACTGCTATACCCCCGCTCTACCTAGTGCTATCTCCCCGCTCCGTTTAGTGCTATCCCCACACTCTGCCTATTGCTTTCACCCCCCGCCCCGACTACGGTTGTCGCCCCCCCGCTCCGCCTAGTGCTATCCCCCCTGCTCCACCTAGTGCTATCCCCCTCGCCCCACCTAGAGCTGTCACCCCCCCGCTCCGCCTAGTGCTATCCCCCCCGCTCTGCCTAGTGCTATCCCCCTCACCCCACCTAGAGCTGTCGCCCCCCCACACCACCTAGGGCTGTTGCCCCCCCCCGCCCCACCTAGTGCTATCCCCCTTGCCGTGCCTAGTGCTATCCCCCCGCTCCTCCTAGTGCTATCCCCCCAGCTCCTCCTTGGTGCTATCCCCTGGCTCCGCCTAGTGCTATCCCCCCCCAGCTCTGCCTAGCGTTATCCTCCCAGCCTAGTGCTGTCCCCCCCGGATCCGTCTAGTGCTGTCCCCCCCCGGATCCGCCTAGTGCTGTCCCCCCTGGCTCCGTCTTGTGCTGTCCCCCCCCGGCTCCATCTAGTGCTATCCTGCTGCTCCATCTAGGGCTATCTCCTTGCTCCTCCTAGGGCTGTCGCCCCCTACCTCGACTAGGGTTGTTGCCTCCCCCCACACCGGCTCCATCTAGTGCTATCCCCCTCCTCCACCTAGTGCTATCACCCCCTGCTCTGCCTAGTGCTATCCCCCATTCCTAGTGCTGCCCTCCCGGCTCCGTCTAGTGTTACCCCCCCGCTCCGTCTAATGTTACCCCCCCCGCTCCGTCTAGTGTTACCCCCCTGCTCCGTCTAGTGTTACCCTCCTGCTCCGTCTAGTGTTTTCCCCCCGCTCCGTCTAGTGTTTTTTCCCCCGCTCCGTCTAGTGTTACCCCCCTGCTCCATCAAGTGTTATCCCCCCCCCCACTCCGTCTAGTGTTATCCCCCCCCGCTCCGTCTAGTGTTATCCCCCTCGCTCCGTCTAGTGTTATCCCCCCTCGCTCCGTCTAGTGTTATCCCCCTCGCTCCGTCTAGTGTTATCCCCCTCGCTCCGTCTAGTGCTATCCCCCTCGCTCCGTCTAGTGCTATCCCCCTCGCTCCGTCTAGTGCTATCCCCCGGCTCCGTCTAGTGCTATCCCCCGGCTCCGTCTAGTGCTATCCCCCGGCTCCGTCTAGTGCTATCCCCCGGCTCCGTCTAGTGCTATCCCCCGGCTCCGTCTAGTGCTATCCCCCGGCTCCGTCTAGTGCTATCCCCCGGCTCCGTCTAGTGCTATCCCCCGGCTCCGTCTAGTGCTATCCCCCGGCTCCGTCTAGTGCTATCCCTCCGCTCTGTCTAGTGCTATCCTCCCGCTCCGTCTAGTGCTATCCATCTGCTCCGTCTAGGGCTGTTGCCCCCTGCCCCGACTAGGGTTGTTGCCACCCCGCTCTGTCTAGTACTATTCTCCCGCTCCGTCTAGTACTATCCCCCCTCTCCGTCTAGTACTATCCCCCTGCTCCATCTAGTACTATCCACCCGCTCCTCCTAGGGCTGTCGTCCCCCGCCCCGCCTAGGGGTGTTGCCCCCCTGCCCTGCCTAGTGCTGTGGCCCCCCTGCCCCGCCTAGGGCTATCCCTCCCGCTCTGCGTAGTGCTGTCCCCTTGCTCTACCTAGTGCTGTCCCCCTGCTCTACCTAGTGCTGTCCCCCTGCTCTACCTAGTTCTGTCCCCCTGCTCTACCTAGTTCTGTCCCCCTGCTCTGCCTAGTTCTGTCCCCCTGCTCTGCCTAGTGCTGTCCCCCTGCTCCGTCTAGGGCTGTTGTCCCCCTGTCCCGACTAGGGTTGTTTCCCCCCCGCTCCATCTAGTACTATCCCCCTGCTCTGCCTAGTGCAATATTCCCCTGCTCTGCCTAGTGCTGTCCCCCCTGCTCCACCTAGTGCTATCCCCCTGCTCCGCCTAGTGCTATCCCCCTGCTCTGCCTAGTGCTATTCCCCCCCTGCCCCTCCTAGGACTGTCCCCCCCCCCCCGCCCCGCCTAGTGCTATTCCCCACGCCCCGTCTAGTGCTATCCCCCCACCCTGCCTAGTGCTATCCCCCTGCACTTCCTAGTGCTATCCCCCCGGCTCTGCCTAATGCTATCCCCCCCGCTCTGCCTAGTGTTATCACCCCCGCTCTGCCTAGTGTTATCCCCCTGCTCTGCCTAGTGTTATCCCCCCACTCTGCCTAGTGTTATCCCCCCGCTCTGCCTAGTGTTATCCCCCTGCTCTGCCTAGTGTTATCCCCCCGCTCTGCCTAGTGCTATCCCCCCAGCCTAGTGCTATCCCCCCCGCTCCGTCTAGTGTTATCCCCCCCTCTCCGTCTAGTGTTATCCCCCCGCTCCGTCTAGTGTTATCCCCCCGCTCCGTCTAGTGCTGTCCCCCTCCTCTCCATCTAGTGTTTTCCCCCTCCTCTCCGTTTAGTGCTGTCCCCCTCCTCTCCGTCTAGTACTATCCTGCTGCTCCATCTAGGGCTATCCCCCTGCTCCTCCTAGGGCTGTAGCCCCCTACCTCAACTAGGGTTGTTGCCTCCCCACCCGCTCTGTCTAGTGCTATCCCCCTCCTCAGCCTAGTGCTGTCTCCCCCTCTCCGTCTAGTGTTATTCCCCCTCTCCGTTTAGTGTTATCCCCCCTCTCCGTCTAGTGTTATCCCCCAGCTCCGTCAAGTGTTATACCCCAGCTCCGTCAAGTGTTATACCCCAGCTCCGTCTAGTGTTACCCCCCAGCTCCGTCTAGTGTTACCCCCCAGCTCCGTCTAGTGTTACCTCCCCTGCTCCGTCAAGTGTTACCCCCCCGCTCCGCCTAGTGTTATTCCCCTGCTCCGCCTAGTGTTATTCCCCCGCTCCGCCTAGTGTTACCCCCCCGCTCCGCCTAGTGTCACCCCCCGGCTCCGTCTAGTGTTACCCCCCGGCTCCGTCTAGTGTTACCCCCCGGCTCCGTCTAGTGTTACCCCCCGGCTCCGTCTAGTGTTACCCCCCTGCTCCGTCTAGTGTTACCCCCTTGCTCCGTCTAGTGTTACCCCCCCACTCCGTCTAGTGTTACCCCCCCGCTCCGTCTAGTGTTACCCCCCTGCTCCGTCCAGTGTTACCCCGCCTGCTGCGTCTAGTGTTACCCCGCCTGCTGCGTCTAGCGTTACCCCCGGCTCCGTCTAGCGTTATCCCCCCCGCTCCATCTAGCGTTACCTCCCCGCTCCGTCTAGCGTTATCCCCCCCGCTCCGTCTAGCGTTATCCCCCCCGCTCCGTCTAGCATTATCCCCGCTCCATCTAGCGTTATCCCCCCCCCTCCGTCTAGCGTTATCCCCCCTGCTCCGTCTAGCGTTATCCCCCCTGCTCCGTCTAGCGTTATCCCCGCTCCATCTAGTGTTATCCCCCCCACTCCATCTAGCGTTATCCCCGCTCTGCCTAGTGCTGTTCCCCCGCTCTGCCTAGTGCTATCCCCCAGCGCCGTCTGGTGCTATCGCCCCCTGCCCTGACTAGGGTTGTTGCCACCCTGCTCCGTCTAGTACTATCCCCCCGCTCCACCGAGGGCTGTCGTCCCCCGCCCCGCCTAGGGCTGTTGCCCCCCACCCTGCCTAATGCTGTGGCCTCCCTGCCCTGCCTAGGGCTATCCCTCCCGGTCTGCCTAGTGCTGTCCCCTGCTCTGCCTAGTGCTGTCCCCCGGCTCCACCTAGGGCTGTTGCCCCCTGCCCCGACTATGGTTGTTGCCCCCCCGCTCCATCTAGTACTATCCCCCTGCTCTGCCTAGTGCAATACTCCCCTGCTCTGCCTAGTGCTGTCCCCCTCACTCCGTCTAGTGCTATCACCGTGCTCCGTCTAGTGCTATCCCCATGCTCCGTCTAGTGCTATCCCCGTGCTCTGTCTAGTGCTATCCCCGTGCTCTGTCTAGTGCTATCCCCCTGCTCCGCCTAGTGCTATCCCCCTGCTCCGCCTAGTGCTATCCCCCCCTGCTCTGCATAGTGCTATTCCCCCCAGCCCCGCCTAGGGCTGTCGCTCCCCACCCCTCCTAGGGCTGTCCCCCACCCCGCCCCGCCTAGTGCTATGCCCCCCGCCCCGCCTAGTGCTATGCCCCCCGCCCCGCCTAGTGCTATGCCCCCCGCCCTGCCTAGTGCTATGCCCCTGCCCTGCCTAGAGCTATCCCCCTGCACCTCCTAGTGCTATCCCCCTGCACCTCCTAGTGCTATCCCCCTGCACCTCCTAGTGCTATCCCCCCTGCTCCGCCTAGTGCTATCCCCCCCTGCTCTGCATAGTGCTATTCCCCCCAGCCCCGCCAAGGGCTGTCGCTCCCCACCCCTCCTAGGGCTGTCCCCCACCCCGCCCCGCCTAGTGCTATGCCCCCCGCCCTGCCTAGTGCTATGCCCCTGCCCTGCCTAGAGCTATCCCCCTGCACCTCCTAGTGCTATCCCCCTGCACCTCCTAGTGCTATCCCCCCACTCCTCCTAGTGCTATCCTCCCTGCTCTGCCTAGTGCTATCCCCCCACTCCGCCTAGTGCTATCCCCCCGCTCCGCCTAGTGCTATCCCCCCGCTCCGCCTAGTGCTATCCCCCCGCTCCGCCTAGTGCTATCCCCCTCAGCTCCGTCTAGTGCTACCCCCCTGCTCCTCCTAGGGCTGTCGCCCCCTACCCCGACTAGGGTTGGTGCCCCCGCTCCTCCACCTAGTGCTATCCCCTCCTGCTCTGCCTAGTGCTATCCTCCACTCCTAGTGCTGTCCCCCCGCTCCGTCAAGTGCTGTCCCCCCGCTCCGTCAAGTGCTGTCCCCCGCTCCGCCTAGTGCTGTCCCCCCGCTCCGCCTAGTGCTGTCCCCCCCGCTCCACCTAGTGCTGTGCCCCCGCTCCGCCTAGTGCTGTCCCCCCCGCTCCGCCTAGTGCTACCCCCCCGTTCCGCCTAGTGCTACCCCCCCGTTCCGCCTAGTGCTACCCCCCGCTCCGTCTAGTGCTACGCCCCCGCTCCGTCTAGTGCTACGCCCCCGCTCCGTCTAGTGTTACCCCCCCAGCTCCGTCTAGTGTTACACCCCCGCTCCGTCTAGTGTTACCCCCCCGCTCCGTCGAGTGTAACCCCCCCCTCCGTCGAGTTCTCCCCCCCCGCTCCGTCGAGTTCCCCCCCCGCTCCGTCGAGTTTTTCCCCCCCCCGCTCCGTCAAGTTTTTCCCCCCCCGCTCCGTCGAGTGTTACCCCCCCGCTCCGTCGAGTGTTACCCCCCGCTCCGAGTGTTACCCCCCACTCCCTCGAGTGTTACCCCCCCCGCTCCGTCGAGTGCTACCCCCCCGCTCCCTCGAGCGTTACCCCCTGCTCCGAGTGTTACCCCCCGCTCCCTCGAGTGCTACCCCCCGCTCCCTCGAGTGTTACCCCCCGCTCCCTCGAGTGTTACCCCCCGCTACCTCGAGTGTTACCCCCCGCTCCGTCGAGTGTTACCCCCCGCTCCCTCGAGTGCTACCCCCCCGCTCCATTGAGTGTTACCCCCCCGCTCCCTCGAGTGTTACCCCCCGCTCCGTCGAGTGTTACCCCCCGCTCCCTCGAGTGTTACCCCCCGCTCCGTCGAGTGTTACCCCCCCGCTCCGTCGAGTGTTAGCCCCCCGCTCCGTCTAGTGCTATCCCCCGCTCCGTCTAGTGCTATCCCCCCGCTCCATCTAGTGCTATCCCCCCGCTCCGTCGAGTGCTGTCCCCCCGCTCCGTCTAGTGCTATCTACCCGCTCCATCTAGTGCTATCCACCCGCTCCACCTAGGGCTGTTGCCCCCCGACTAGGGTTGTTGCCACCCCGCTCCGTCTTGTGCTATGCCCCTGCTCCGTGTAGTGCTATCCCCCCGCTTCCGAGGGCTGTCGCCCCCCCGCCCGGCATAGGGCTGTTGCCCCCCACCCTGCCTAGTGCTGTCGTCCCAGGCCCTGCCTAGTGCTGTCATCCCCTGCCCCGCCTGGGGCTATCCCTCCCGGTCTGCCTAGTGCTGTCCCCACGCTCTGCCTAGTGCTGTCCCCCCGCTCCGCCTAGGGCTGTTGCCCCCTGTCCTGACTAGGGTTGTTGCCCTCCCACTCCATCTAGTACTATCCCCCCCGCTCTGCCAAGTGCAATCCTCCCCTGCTCTGCCTAGTGCTGTCCCCCTCGCTCCGCCTAGTGCTATCCCCCTGCTCCGCCTAGTGCTATCCCCTCCTGCTCTGCCTGGTGCTATTCCCCCTGGCCCCACTTTGGGCTGTCGCTTCCCGCCCCTCCTAGGGCTGTCACCCCCCCTCCCCCAACCCAGTACTATCCCCTCTGCCCCACCTAGTACTAGTCCCCCGCTCCACCTAGTGCTATCCCCACCACTCCACCTAGGGCTGCCGCCCTCCTCCTCGCCTAGGGCTGTCGCCTAGTGCTATCCCCCCACTCCGTCTAGTGCTGTAGCCCCCTGCCCCGACTAGGGATGTTGCCCCCAGGCTCTGTCTAGTGCTATCCCCCTGCTTCACCTAGTGCTATCCCCCACTGTTCTGGCTAGTGCTGTCCCCCCAGCTTCGCCTAGTGCTGCCCCCCCCAGCTCCGCCTAGTGCTATCCCCCCAACCGCTCTGCCTAGTGCTGTCCCCCACCAACCGCTCTGCCTAGTGCTGTCCCCCCCCACCGCTCTGCCTAGTTCTGTCACCCCCCCACCCCACCTAGGGCTGTCGCCCACTGCCCCAAATGGGGCTGTCGCCCACTGCCCCAAATGGGGCTGTAACCACCCCGCCCCGCCTAGGGCGATAGTCCCCCCTGCCCCGCCTAGGGTTGTCACCCCCCTGCCCCGCCTAGTGTATTCCCCCAGCTCTGTGTAGTGCTAACCACCCACCCCGCCTAGGGCAGTTTCCCCCCACCCCGCCTACGGCTGTCGCCCCCCCCACCGCCCTGCCTAGTGCTATCCCACCCATCCCACCTTGTGCTATCCCCCCTCTCCGTCTAGTGCTAACCCCCTGACCCTACTAGGGCTGTCGCCCCCCGCCCTGCCTAGGGCTGTCGGTTCCCCACCCCGCCTAGTGTTGTCGGCCCCCTTCCCCGCCTAAGGCTGTCCCCCCCGCCTAGTGCTATGCCACCCACTCCGTCTACTGCTATCCCCCCGCTCCATCTAGTGCAATCCCCTCGCCCCGCCTAGGGCTGTCACCACCCCGGTCCTTCTAGTGTTATCCTCCCGCTCCGTCTAGTGTTATCCCCCCGCTCTGCCTAGTGCTGTCATCCCCCCCAACCCTGCATGAGGCTGTCGCCCCCCCCCCCCCCCCCGCTTAGGGCTACCGCCCCTCTTCTCCGTCTACTGCTATCTCCCTGCTGCTTCTAGTGCTATTCCCTCGCTCCGCCTAGAGCTGTCACCCCCCGCCCCACCTAGGGTGTTGCCCCCCCACCACCCTGCCTAGGGCTATCCCCTCGCTCCGTCTCGGGCTATTCCCCTGACTTGCCTACGGCTGTTGCCCCCCGTCCTGCCTAGGGCTTTCGCCCCCCCCGCCTCACCTAGTGCTATCCACCCCGCTCTTCCTAGTGCTATGCCCTCCACTCTCCCTAGTGCTATTCCCCCTGCCCAGCCTAGTGCTATCCCCCTCCACCCCGCTCCGCCTAGTGCTATGTCCCTGCTCTGTCTATTGCTATCCCCCCGCCCCGCCTAGGGCTGTCACGCCCCCCGCCTTCCTGCTCCGTCTACTGCTATTCCGCGCTCCATCTAGTGCAATCCCCTTGCCCCGCCTAGGGCTGTCGCCTCCCCCACCCTGCTCCTTCTAGTGTTATCCTCCCGCTCTGTCTAGTGTTATCCCCCCGCTCCACCTAGTGCTGTCACCCCCAACCCTGCAAGGGGCTACCGCCCCCCCTGCCCCACCTAGGGCTGTAACGCCCCGCCCCACCTAGGGCTGTCTCCCTCAGCCCCGCCTAGTGCTATCCCCCCCACTCTGCCCAGTGCTATCCCCCCTGCTCTGCCTTGTGCTATCCCTCCTGCTCTGCCTAGTGCTATCCTCCCCTGCTCTGCCTAGTGCTATCCTCCCCTGCTCTGCCTAGTGCTATCCTCCCCTGCTCTGCCTAGTGCTATCCTCCCCTGCTCTGCCTAGTGCTATCCTCCCCTGCTCTGCCTAGTGCTATCCCCCCTGCTCTGCCTAGTGCTATCCCCCACTGTTCTGCCTAGTGCTATCCCCCCGGCTCTGTCTAGTGCTATCACCCCTGCTCTGCCGAGTGCTATGCTCCCTGCCTAGTGCTATCTCCCCCTGCCTAGTGCTATACACCCCGCTCTGGCTATTGCTGTCCCCCCAATCCGCCTAGTGCTATCCCCCCGCTCCGCCTAGTGCTATCCCCCTGCTACGTCTAGTGCTATCCCCCCGCTACGTCTAGTGCTACCCCCCATGCTCTGCCTAGTGCTACCCCCCATGCTCTGCCTAGTGCTACCCCCCATGCTCTGCCTAGTGCTACCCCCCATGCTCTGCCTAGTGCTAACCCCCATGCTCTGCCTAGTGCTAACCCCCATGCTCTGCCTAGTGCTATCCCCCCATGCTCTGCCTAGTGCTCTCCCACCTGCTCTGCCTAGTGCTCTCTCCCCTGCTCTGCCTAGTGCTCTCTCCCCTGCTCTGCCTAGTGCTCTCTCCCCTGCTCTGCCTAGTGCTCTCCCACCTGCTCTGCCTAGTGCTGTCCCCCCAGCTCTGCCTAGTGCTATTCCACCCCGCTCTGCCTAGTGTTGTCACCCCCCGCCCTGCCTAGTGTTGTCACCCCCCGCCCCGCCTAGGGCTGTCGCCCCCCACCCCCTGTGCACTGTCTAGTGCTATCCCACCCGCTCCATCTAGTGCTATCCCTCCGCTCCGCCTAGGACTTTCCCACGGCTGCGTCTACTGCTATCCCCCATCCCGCCTTGGGCTGTCACCCCCCTTCTCCTGCTAGCCCCCCCGCTCCATCTAGTGCTATTCCCTTGCTCCACCTAGGGCAGTCACCCCCCGCCCCGCCTAGAGCTGTCGCCCCCTGCTCCGTCTAGTGTTATCCTTCCACTAAGCTAGTGTTAACCCCCGCTCTGCCTAGTGCTGTCACCCCCCCCCAACCCCGAATGGGGCTGTTACGCCCCAGCCCGCCTAGGGCTGTTGCCCCCCACCTGGCCTATTGCTATCCCCACTCTCCGTCTAGTGCTATCCCCCCACCCCTCCTAGGGCTGTCGGCCCCCCCGGCCCTGCCTAGTGCTATCGCCCCCGCTCACCTAGTGCTATCCCCCGATCCGCTTAGTGCTTTCCCACTGCTCCATCTACTGCTATCCCCCCGCCCCGCCTTAGGCAGTTGCCCCCCTCCCCGCCTAGGGCTGTCGCTCCCCCCATCTACTGCTATCCCCCCGCTACGTCTAGTGCTATTCCCTTGCTCCACTTAGGGCTGCTCCCTGCCCCGCCTAGGGCTGTTGCCCCCTGCTTTGTCTAGTGTTATCCTTCCACTCTGTCTAGTGTTATCCCCCACTCCGCATAGTGCTGTTGCCCCCCTCCCCGCCTACATGTGTCACCCCCGCCCCGCCTAGTGCTATCCCCCCAGGTCCGTCTAGTGCTATCCCACGACCCGCCTAGGGCTGTTGCCCCCCGCCCTGCCTAAGGCTGTCGCCACCCTCCGCCCTGCCTAAGGCTCTTGCCCCCCCCCCCCCGGCCCCACCTAGTGCTATCCCCCCAGCTCTTCCTAGTGCCATCCCCTCCACTCTCCCTAGTGCTATCACCCCTGCCCAGCCTAGTGCTATCAACCCTACTCTGCCTAGTGCTATCCCACCGCTCCGCCAAGTGCTATTCCCCTGCTCTGTCTACTGCTATCCCCACACCCCACCTTGGGCACTCGCCCCCCCCCCCACCTAGGGCTGTCGCCCCTCCCCCCACCCCGCTCTGTCTACTGCAAACCCCCTGCTCCGTCTACTGCTATCCCCCGTCTTTGTCTAGTGCAATTCCCTCACCCCTCCTAGGGCTGTCTCCCACCTGCCCGGCCTAGGGCTGTCGCCCCCCCACAACCCCCCGCTCCTTCTAGTGTTATCCTCCCACTCCATCTCCATCCCCCCCACTCCGCCTAGTGCTGTCACTCCCCAACCCTGCATGGGGCTGTCGCCTCCCCGCCCCACCTAGGGCTGTCACCCCCCCCCGGCCCCGCCTAGGGCTGTTGCCCCCCAGCCCCGCGTAGGGCTGTCGCGCTCCGCCCCCCCCACCCGGGATGTCTCCCCCAGCCTCGCCTAATGTTATCCCCCGCCTGCTCTGCCCAGTGCTATCCCCCCACGCTCTGCCCAGTGCTATCTCCCCAGCTCTGCCCAGTGCTATCCCCCCCACTCTGCCTAGTGCTATCCCCCCAGCTCTGCCTAGTGTTATCCCCCCTCCTCTGCCGAGTGCTATTCCCCGCCCCCCCCCCCAGTGCTATCTACACCCGCCTAGTGCTATACCCCCGGCTCTGCCTAGTGCTGTCCCTCCGTTCCACCTAGTGCTATCTCCCCGCTCTGCCTAGTGCTACCACCCTATGCTCTGCCTAGTGTTATCCCCCCTTGCTCTGCCTAGTGTTATCCCCCCTTGCTCTGCCTAGTGTTATCCCCCACTGCTCTACCTAGTGCTATCCCCCCCAGCTTCAACTAGTGCTGTCGCCCCCCACCCCGCCTAGGGCTGTCGACCATTGCCCTGCCTAGGGCTGTCGCCCATTGCCCCACATAGGGCTGTCGCCCTCTACGCTGCCTAGGGCTCTCACCGCCCCCCCGGCCCCGCTTGGGGCTGTCGCCCCCCCCGCCCCGCCTGGGGCTGTCACCCCCCCCCCGCCCCGCCTGGGGCTGTCCCCCCCCCCCCGCCCCGCCTGGGACTGTCACCCCCCCCCCGCCCCGCCTGGGGCTGTCACGCCCCCCGTCCCTCCTGGGGCTGTCGCGCCCCCGTCCCTCCTGGGGCTGTCGCGCCCCCGCCCCGCCTGGGGCTGTCGCGCCCCCGCCCCGCCTGGGGCTGTCGCGCCCCCGCCCCGCCTGGGGCTGTCGCGCCCCCGCCCCGCCTAGGGTTGTAACCACCCCACCCCACCTAGGGCAGTCGTCCCCCCTGCCCCGCCTAGGGTTGTCACCCCCCCCAGCCCCACCTAGTGTTTTCCCCCAGCTCTGTGTAGTGCTATCCCCCCTCCCCGCCTAGGGCAGTTGCCCCCCACCTCGCCTAGGGCAGTTGCCCCACACCCCGCCGAGGGCTGTCGGCTCCCCGCCCTGCCTAGGGCTGTCGCCCCCGACCACCCTGCCTAGTGCTATCCCACCCGCCCCGCCTTGTGCTTTCCCCCCTCTCCATCTAGTGCTATCCCCCTTACCCGACTAGGGCTGTCGCCCCCCGCCCCTCCTATGGCTGTCGGCCCCCCTCACTGCCTAGGGCTGTCAGCCCCCGCCCCACCTAGGGCTGTCGGCCCCCCGCCCCGCCTAAGGCTGTCCCCCCCACAACCTGCCTAGTGCTATCCCACCCGCTCCGTCAAGTGCTATCCCCCCGCTCCGTCTAGTGCAATCCCCTCACCCCACCTAGGGCTATTACCACCCTGCTCCGTCTAATGTTATCCCCCCGCTCTGCCTAATGCTGACACCCACCCACCCTGCATGGGGTATCGCGCCCCCCCGCCCTGCCTAGAGCTATCGCCCCTCTTCTCCGTCTACTGCTATCTCCCTGCTCCGTCTAATGCTATTCCCTCGCTCCACCTAGGGCTGTCGCCCCCCGCCCCGCTTAGGGCTGTCATCCCCTGCTTCTCTAGTGTTATCCTTCCACTCCGCTACTGTTAACCCCTGCTCCGCCTAGTGCTGTCGCCCCCCACCCTGCCTAGTTCTATCCACCCTCTCCGTCGAGTGCTATCCCCCTGCCCCGCCTAGGGCTGTCACCGCCCGCCCCGCTTAGGGCTGTCACCACCCGCCCGGCCTAGGGCTGTCGGCCCCCCGCCCCGCCTAGGGCTGTCGGCCCCCCGCCCCGCCTTGGGCTGTCGGCCACCCGCCCCCTCTAGGGCTGTCACCCCCCCACACCGCCCTGCCTAGTGCTATCCCCGCCGCTCTGCCGAGTGCTATCCCCCCGCTCTGCCGAGTGCTATCCCCCCGCTCTGCCGAGTGCTATCCCCCCGCTCTGCCGAGTGCTATCCCCCCACTCTGTCTAGTGCTATCCCCCCGCTCCGTCTAGTGCTATCCCCCCGCCCCACCTAGGGCTGTTCCCCCCCAGCCCCGCCTAGGGCTGTTCCCCCCCCCTCGCCCCGCCTAGGGCTGTCGCCCCCGCGCTCCACCTAGTGCTGTCCTCCTCTCCACCTAGTGCTATCCCCCTGCTCCATCTAGTGTTATCCCCCTACTCTGCCTAGGGCTTTTGCCCCCACACCCCGCCTAGGGCTGTCACACCCCGCCTCGGGCTGTCACCCCCCCCCGCCTCGACTACTGCTTTCCCCCCAGCTCCGCCTAGTGCTATCCATCCGCTCTGCCTAGCGCTTTCCTCCCGCTCCGACTAGTGCTGTCCCCCCACTCCTCCTAGTGCTATCCCCCCGCTCCGACTAGTGCTATCCCCCAGATCTGTCTATTGCTATCCTCCCGCTCCGCCTAGGACTGAGGCCCCCTGCCTCGATTGGGTTGTTGCCCCCGCCCCCCGCTCTTTCTAGTGCTATCCCTCTTCTCTGCCTGGTTCTATCCCCCCCGCCTAGTGCTGTCCCCCCGACCCCCGCTCCATCTAGTGCTATCCCCTGGCTCCACCTAGTGCTTTCCCACCGCTCTGTCTACTGCTATCCCCCCGCCCCGCCTTGGGCTGTCACCCCCACCCGCCTAGAGCTGTCGCGCCCCCCCGCACTCTGTCTACTGCTATCCCCCCGCTCCATCTAGTGCTATTCATTTGCTCCACCTAGGGCTGTCGCCCCCCCGCCCTGCCTAGGGCTGTTGCCCCTTGCTCCATCTAGTGTTATCCTTCCACTCCATCTAGTTTTATCCCCCCGCTCCGCCTAGTGCTGTCACCCCTCGACCCCGAATGGGGCTGTCGCCTCCCACCTCACCTCGTGCTGCTGGCCACCCGCCCCACCTAGGGCTGTCGCTGCACCCCCGCCCCACCTAGTGCTATCCCACCCGCTTCGCCTAGTACTATCCCCCCTCAGCCTTGTGCTTTCCCACTGCTCCATCTACTGCTATCCCCCCGCCCCGCCTTGGGCTGATGCCCGCCTCCCCGTCTAGGGCTGTCGCCCCCCCACCCTTGTCTACTGCTATCCGCCCGCTCCATCTAGTGCTATTCCCTCACTCCACCTAGGGCTGTCTCCCCCCGCCCCGCCTAGGGCTGTCGCCCCCTGCTCCGTCTAGTGTTATCCTTCTACTCCGTCGAGTGTTATCCCCCCGCTCCGCCTAGTGCTGTCAACCCCCCACCCCCACCCCGCATGGGGCTATCGCTCCCCGTCCCGCCTAGGGGTGTCACCCCCGCCCCACTTAGTGCTATCCCCCCACTCCATCTGGTGCTATCCCCCGACCCCCCTAGGGCTGTCACCCCCAGGCCTGCCTAGGGCTGTCGCCCCTCCCGCCCCGCTTAGTGCTATCCCCCTGACCCCCATAGGGCTGTCACCCCCCACCCTGCCTAGGGCTGTCACACCCTCCCCCCGCCCCGCCTAGTACTATCCCCCCTGCTCTTCTTAGTGCTATCCCCCCCACTCTGCCTAGTGCTATCCCAGCCCTCCGCCTAGTGCTATCCCCCTGCTCTGTCTACTGCTATCTCCCCGCCCCACCTTGGGTCTTCGCCCCCTGTCCCGCCTAGGGCTATCGCCCCCACTCCATCTACTGCTATCCCCCTGCTCCATCTAGTGCAGTCCCCTCGCCCGGCCTAGGGCTGTCGCCTCCCAGCTCCTTATAGTGTTATCCTCCCACTTCGTCTAGTGTTATCCCCCTGCTCCTAGTGCTGTCACTCCCTCACCCTGCATGGGGCTGTCGCCCCCTCCTGCCCCACCTACGGCTGTCACCCCCCTGCCCTGCCTAGGGCTGTTGCCCCCACACCCCACCTAGGGCTGTCACACCCCGCCTCGCCTAGTGCTGTCAACCCCCCGCCTTGGCTAGTGCTATTCCCCCCCCCCCAGCTCGGCCTAGTGCTATTCATCCGCTCTGCCTAGTGCTTTCCCCCCACTCCTCCTAGTGCTATTCCCCCGCTCCGACTAGTGCTATCCCCCAGCTCTGTCTATTGCTATCCCCCCGCTCCGACTAGTGCTATCCCCCAGGTCTGTCTATTGCTATCCTCCCGCTCCGCCTAGGGCTGTCGCCCCCTGCCCCGACTAGGGTTGTTGCCCCCCCGCTCCATCTAGTGCTATCCCTCTTCTCTGCCTAGTGCTATCCCCCCAGCCTAGTGCTGTCCCCCCACCGCCGCGCTCCATCTAGTGCTATCTCCCCGCTCCGTCTAGTGCTATCTCCCCGCTCCGTCTAGTGCTATCTCCCCGCTCCGTCTAGCGCTATCTCCCCGCTCCGCCTAGCGCTATCTCCCCGCTCCGTCTAGAGCTATCTCCCCGCTCCGTCTAGAGCTATCTCCCCGCTCCGTCTAGAGCTATCTCCCCGCTCCGTCTAGAGCTATCTCCCCGCTCCGTCTAGAGCTATCTCCCCGCTCCGTCTAGAGCTATCTCCCCGCTCCGTCTCGTGCTATCTCCCCGCTCCGTCTCGTGCTATCTCCCCGCTCCGTCTCGTGCTATCTCTCCGCTCCGTCTCGTGCTATCTCCCCGCTCCGTCTCGTGCTATCTCCCCGCTCCGTCTCGTGCTATCTCCCCGCTCCGTCTCGTGCTATCTCCCCGCTCCGTCTCGTGCTATCTCCCCGCTCCGTCTCGTGCTATCTCCCCGCTCCGTCCCGTGCTATCTCCCCGCTCTGACTCGTGCTATCTCCCCGCTCCGTCTAGTGCTATCCCTCCAATCCTCCAAGGGCTGTTGCCACCCTGCCCCGCCTAGGGCTATTCCCCCGGCTCTGCCGAGTGCTATCCCCCCGGGCTCTGCCTAGTACTATCCCCCTGCTCCGCCTAGTGCTATCCCCCCACTCCGCCTAGTGCTATCCCCCCGCTCCGCCTAGTGCTATCGCCCTGCTCCGCCTTGTGCTATCTCCCAGCTCCACCTAGTGCTATCCTCCCTCTGTCTAGTGCTATCCCCCCACTCTCCTAGGGCTGTCACCCCCGCCCTGACTACGGTTGTCGTCCCCCAGCTCCACCTACTTCTATTCCCTCCTTCTCTGCCTAGTGCTGTTCCCCAATGCTCTGCCTAGTGCTCTCCACCCAGCTCCGCCTAGTGCTATCCCCCCGCCCTGCCTAGGGCTGTTAGCCCCCCGCCCCGCCTAGGGCTGTCGGGCCCCCCACCCTGCCTAGTGCTATCCCCCCCGCTCTGCCTAGTGCTGTCGACCCCATCCCACCTAGTGTTGTCTCCCCTAATCCCGCCAGGGGCTGTCGCCCTCCCCCTGCCCCGCCTGGGGCTGTCGCCCCCCCACCCCGCCTGGGGCTGTCATCTCCTCCTGCCACGCCAGGCGCTGTCGCCCCCCCTGCCCCGCCAGGCACGGAGACACAGGACTAGGGCAGGCTGCAGAGGGGGACCAGGGTCAGAAGGCCGAGGGGGACCAGGGTCAGGAGGCTGAGGGGGACCAGGGTCAGAAGGCCGAGGAGGACCAGGGTCAGGAGGTTGAAGGGGACCAGGGCCAGGAGACAGAGGGGTTCCTGGGAAGGGATACAGGGCGACCAGAGCTGGGAGGCCTGAGCTGGTAGATGGGGGCCAGGGCAAGGAAGCTGAAGGGGATTTCGTCCAGGAGGCGGTGTGGTACCTTGGCCGGAGGCAGAGGAGGACCAGAGCGGAGAGGCATTGGGGACCAGGGCAGGGAGGCAGAGGGGCCCGAGGGCCTGGAGGCAGCGGGGGACCAGGGCCGGGAAGCAGAGGGGAACCAGGGCCGGGATGCAAAGGGGGCCCACGGCCGAGAAGCAGTGTGACAAGGTCATGGTGCCAGAGAGCAGCCAGGACCGGGAGAAAGAGGGGGACCAGGGCTGGGAGAAATCATCATCATCATCAATCGTATTTATTGAGTGCTTACTATGTGCAGAGCACTGTACTAAGCGCTTGGGAAGTACAAATTGGCAACATATAGAGACAGTCCCTACCCAACAGTGGGCTCACAGTCTAAAAGGGGGAGACAGACAACAAAACCAAACATACTAACAAAATAAAATAAAATAGATATGTACAAGTAAAATAAATAAATAAATAAATAGAGTAATAAATATGTACAAACATATATACATATATACAGGTGCTGTGGGGAAGGGAAGGAGGTAAGATTGGGGGGATGGAGAGGGGGACGAGGGGGAGAGGAAGGAAGGGGCTCAGTCTGGGAAGGCCTCCTGGAGGAGGTGAGCTCTCAGTAAGGCCTTGAAGGGAGGAAGAGAGCTAGCTTGGCGGATGGGCAGAGGGAGGGCATTCCAGGCCCGGGGGATGACGTGGGCCGGGGGTCGATGGCGGGACAGGCGAGAACGAGGTACGGTGAGGAGATTAGCGGCGGAGGAGCGGAGGGTACGGGCTGGGCTGTAGAAGGAGAGAAGGGAGGTGAGGTAGGAGGGGGCGAGGTGATGGAGAGCCTTGAAGCCGAGAGTGAGGAGTTTCTGCCTGATGCGCAGATTGATTGGTAGCCACTGGAAATTTTTGAGATGGGGAATAATATGCCCAGAGCGTTTCTGGACAAAGATAATCCAGGCAGCAGCATGAAGTATGGATTGAAGTGGAGAGAGACACGAGGATGGGAGATCAGAGAGAAGGCTGATGCAGTAGTCCAGACGGGATAGGATGAGAGCTTGAACGAGCAGGGTAGCGGTATGGATGGAGAGGAAAGGGCGGATCTTGGCAATGTTGCGGAGCTGAGACTGGCAGGTTTTGGCGACAGCTTGGATGTGAGGGGTGAATGAGAGAGCGGAGTCGAGGATGACACCAAGGTTGCGGGCTTGTGAGACGGGAAGGATGGTAGTGCCGTCAACAGAGATGGGAAAGTCAGGGAGAAGGCAAGGTTTGGGAGGGAAGACAAGGAGTTCAGTCTTCGACATGTTAAGCTTTAGGTGGCGGGCAGACATCCAGATGGAGATGTCCTGAAGGCAGGAGGAGATGCGAGCCTGGAGGGAGGGGGAGAGAGCAGGGGCAGAGATGTAGATCTGGGTGTCATCAGCGTAGAGATGATAGTTGAAGCCGTGGGAGCGAATGAGGTCACCAAGGGAGTGCGTGTAGATTGAGAACAGAAGGGGACCAAGCACTGAACCTTGGGGAACCCCCACAGTAAGAGGATGGGAGGGGGAGGAGGAGCCTGCAAAAGAGACTGAAAATGAACAACGGGAGAGGTAAGAGGAGAACCAGGAAGGACGGAGTCTGTGAAGCCAAGGTCAGATAGCGTGTTGAGGAGAAGGGGGTGGTCCACAGTGTCGAAGGCAGCTGAGAGGTCGAGGAGGATTAGGACAGAGTAGGAGCCGTTGGATTTGGCAAGCAGGAGGTCATTGGTGACCTTTGAGAGGGCAGTTTCCGTGGAATGTAGGGGACGGAAGCCAGACTGGAGGGGGTCAAGGAGAGAGTTGTTGTTCAGGAATTCTAGGCAACGCGTGTAGACAACTCGTTCAAGGAGTTTGGAAAGGAATGGTAGGAGGGATATGGGGCGATAACTAGAATGTGAGGTGGGGTCAAGAGAGGGTTTTTTTAGGATGGGAGAGACATGGGCATGTTTGAAGGCAGAGGGGAAGGAACCAGTGGAGAGTGAGCGGTTGAAGATGGAAGTTAAGGAGGGGAGAAGGGATGGAGCGAGAGATTTCATGAGATGAGAGGGAATGGGGTCAGAAGCACAGGTGGCCGGAGTAGCACTTGAGAGGAGGGAGGAGAGCTCCTCTGAGGATACTGCTGGGAAGGATGGGACAGTAGCAGAGAGTGTTGAGAGCCGGGGGGTTGGAGAAGGGGGGAAAGTGACTTTGGGGAGGTCGGACCTGATGGATTTAATTTTGTTAATGAAGTAGGAGGCCAGATCGTTGAGGGTGAGGGAAGGAGGAGGGGGAGGAACCGGGGGCCTGAGAAGGGAGTTGAATGTACGGAAGAGCTGGCGGGGGTGACGGGCATGGGTGTCAATAAGGGAGGGAGAGACAGTGCGACCAGGGCCGGGAGTCTGAGGGGTACCTGGGCCGGGAGACAGTGGGACTATGGCTGAGAAGCAGAGGGAAACCAGGGTCGAGAGACGGGGTGTGACCAGGTCATAGAGGCAGAGGCCGGCCTGGGCCAGGAATTTGTGGGGGACCAAGGCAGGGAGCCAGACGGGGACCAGGGCCAGGAGGTAGGGGTGTACCTGGGCCATGAGGCAGAGGGGAACTAAGGCCGAGAGGCGGTAGGGGATCAGGACAGGGAGGCAGAGGGGGACCAGGGCCTGGAGGCAGACGGCAGTACCAAAGCAGGGAAGCAGAGGGGGACCAGGTCCAGGAGACAGGGGTACCTCGGCCGGGAGACAGGGTGACCAGGGCAGGGAGGTAGAGGGGTCCCAGGGCTGGATGGCAGAGGGATATCTGGGCTGGGTGACAGGGGGACCAGGGCAGGGAAGCAGAGGAGTACCTGGGCCGGGAGATGGGGACCAGGGCCGGGAGGCAGAGCGGGACCAGGGCCAGGGGAATAGGTGGACCCGGACCGAGAGGCAAAGTGGTACCTGGGCCGGAAGACAGGAGGACCAGTGCCGGGAGGTTGAGGGAACCCATGCCCAGGACGCAGAGATGGGCCAGGGTCTGGAGGTAATAAAAGTAATAATAATAATGGCATTTATTAAGCGCTTACGATGTGCAAAGCACTGTTCTAAGCGCTGTGGGGTTACACGGTGATCTGGTTGCCCCCGGCGGGGCTCACAGTCTTCATCCCCATTTTACAAATGGTAATGTGGCCCAGAGAAGTGAAGTGACTTGCCCAAGGTCACACAGCTGACAAGCGGTGGAGTCGGGATTTGAACACCTGACCTCTGACTCCAAAGCCCGGGCTCTTGCCACTGAACCACACTGCTTCTCTATATGGTAGTATACTATACTGTAATATACGACATACTATCCTATTCCCAAGCGCTTAGTACAGTGCTCTACACACTGTAAGCTCAAATAAAGACGATTGAATGAATGAATGAATGATATAGTCCCCAAAGCTATATCTTCAACGCTAGAGAGCGTGGCGCATGCGCAGTCGAAGCCCGGGTGGGGGTTTGAATCGAGGGAGCCCTGCGCATGCGCCTGCAGAGCCTGGTGGTGGGGGAGGAGAAACGGGGCGCATGCGCATTTGGAACCTCGGCTAGGGGAGGAGGGGCCCCGCCCCGGGGAGGGCGGAGCATGCGCAGTCGGAGTGCACCACGCGGTGGGGGGGTGGAGGAGGGAGGCCCGTCCAGGAGAGCGCGGCGCATGCGCGGTCGGAGCCCGGGCCCCGGGAGAAGGGAGCCCCCGCCCTGGAGAGGGTAGCGCATGCGAGGTCAGAGCCCGGGCGGGAAGGGAAAGGGGGCCCTCCCGGGAGAGCGCGGAGCATGCGCAGTCAGAGCCCGGGCGGGGTGGGGGGGGGCGAAACGGGGCCCGTCTGGGAGTGCGTGGCGCATGAGCACTCGGACCGCGCCCTCGCTCACTCTGTACGAAGCTTACTATGTTGCCAAGTTGTAAGAATAATAATGATAGCACTTATTAAGCGCTATGTGCAAAGGACTGCACTAAGCGCTGGGGAATTTACAAGGTGATCAGGTTGTCCCACGTGGGGCTCACGGTCTTAATCCCCATTTTACAGAGGAGGTAACTGAGCCCCGGAGTAGTGAAGTGACTTGCCCAGGGTCACACAGGTGACAAGCGGTGGAGCGGGATTCGAACCCCTGAGGTCTGACTCGAAAGCCCGGGCTCTAGCCACTGAACCACACTGCTTCGCTATACTGTCCTATACTATAGTGTAATATACTATATACTATCCTGTTACCAAGCGCTTAGTACAGTGCTCTACACAGAGTAAGCGCTCAGTAAATACGACTGAAGGAATGAATGAACGATAGAGTCCCCAAAGCTGTTATCTTCAGGCCTAGAAGGTGCAGCGCATGCGCAGTCGAAGCCCGGATTAAGGCGGGGAGAAGGGAGGGAGCACGGCGCACGCGAGTTCGGAGCCCGGAGGGAAGGAAGAAGCGGGGTGCATGCGCAGTCGGAGCCCAGGCCGGGGGCGGGGGGCGCCCCGGAGAGGGCGGAGCATGCGCAGTCGCAGTGCGCCACGGGTCGGGGCCGGGAGGAGGGAGCCCTCGCCCTAGAGAGCATAGCGAATGCGCAGTCAGAGCCCGGGCGGGAGGGGGAAAAGGGGGCACGCCCGGGAGAGTGCGGCGGATGCGCAGTTGGACCGCGCCCACTATGTACCAAAGGTTACTATGTTGCCAAGTTGTAATAATAATAATAATGATGGCATTTATTAAGCGCTTACTATGTGCAAAGCACTGTGCTAAGCGCTGGGGAATTTACAAGGTGACCAGGTTGTCTCACGTGGAGTTCACGGTCTTAATCCCCATTTTACAGTGGAGGTAGCTGAGGCCCAGAGAAATGAAGTGACTTGCCCAAGGTCACACAGGTGACAAGCGGTGGAGCGGGATTCGAACCCCTAACGTAAAAGGAGACCAGGGCCTGGACACATAAAGGGGCCAGGTCCGGGGGGCAGAAGGGGACCGGGGCCTAGAGCTAGAGGGGGACCAGTGCCAGGAAGCAGATGGGTACCTAGGCTGGGAGATAGGGATACCAGGGCCAAAGGGCAGAGGGGGACCAAGGCCAAGCGGCAGGCTGGGCACCAGGGCAGGGAGGCAGAGGCGGACAAGGGCGGGAAGGCAGGGGGGATCATGGCCAAGAAGCAGAGGGTTACCTGGGCTGGGAGGTAGAGAGGACCCAGGGCCCGGACGGAGAGAGACCCAAGGCTTGGAGGTAGAAGGCGACCAGGGCTGGGAGGCAGAGGTGGACCGTAGCAGGTGGGGAAAAGGGCCAGGAGGCAGAGGGGTACTTGGGCTGGGAGAGAGGGGGACCAGGGTCAGGAGGCAGAGGGGTACCTGGGCCGAGAGAGAGGGGGACCAGGACCAGGAGGCAGAATGGTACCTGGTCTGGGAGACAAAGTGACGAGTGCCGGGAGGTAGAGGGGACCCAGGGCTGGGAAGGAGAGAGACCCAAGGGCCTGGACGTAGAACGATACCAGGGCCAGGAGGCACAGAGGGACCAGGACCGGGCGGCAGAGGGGGACCAGGACCGGGCGGCAGAGCGGGACCAGGGCCAGGAGGCAGATGGGTACCTGGGCCAGGAGACAGGGGACACCAGGGCAGGGAGGTAGAAGGGCATAGGTGTACCTGGGCTGGGAAGCAGAGAGGTACCAGGGCCGAGAGGCCCGGGTTGGGGGGGGGGGGCAGGGGCAGGGTGGCATAGGGGGACGGGCCGGAAGGTAGAGGGGGAACAAGGTGGGGAGATAGAGGGGAACCAGGGACAGGAGGCAGAGGGGTACCTGGGCCAGGCGACGGAGACCAGGACTGCAACGGAGAGAGACCCAAGGCCGTAGAGGTAGAAGGAGACCACGGCGGGGAGTCACACAGGGAGCAGGCCCGGGAGGCATATGGGGACCAGGACAGGGCAGCAGAGGGGGACCAGGGCCAGGAGGCAGCGGGGTACCTGGGCCAGGAGATAGGTGGACCAGGGCTGCGAGGCAGAAAGGGTCCAGAGCCGGGAGGTAGAGGGGACCCAGGGCGGGCAGGGAGAGAGACCCAAGGGCCTGGAGGTAGAAGGAGACCAGGGCCGGGAGGCATAGGACCAGGGCAGGCTGCAGAGGGGGACAAGGGCCAGGAGACAGAGGGGTTCCTGGGAAGGGATACAGGGCGACCAGAGCCGGGAGGCCAAAGGGTACCTGGGCTGGTAGACGGGGGCCAGGGCAAGGAAGCTGAAGGGGATTTCGTCCAGGAGGCAGTGTGGTACCTTGGCCGAAGGCAGAGGGGGACCAGAGCGGAGAGGCCTTTCGGACCAGGGCAGGGAGGCAAAGGGGGCCCAGGGCCAGGAGGCAGGGGGGGTACCCGGGCAGGTAGACGGGGGACCAGGCCCGGGTAACAGAGGGGAACCAGGGCCGGGAGGCGGTGTGACAAGGTCATGGAGGCAGAGAGCGGCCAGGACCGGGAGAAAGAGGGGGACCAGGGCTGGGAGACAGTGCGACCAGGGCCGGGAGTCAGAGGGGTACCTGGGCCGGGAGACAGTGGGACTATGGCTGAGAAGCAGAGGGGAAGCAGGGTCGAGAGACGGGGTGTGACCAGGTCATAGAGGCAGAGGCCGGCCTGGGCCAGGAATTTGTGGGGGACCAAGACAGGGAGCCAGACGGAGACCAGGGCCAGGAGGTAGAGGGGTACCTGGGCCGGGAGGCAGAGGGGAACTAAGGCCGAGAGGCGGTGGGGGATCAGGACACGGAGGCAGAGGGGGACCAGGGCCTGGAGGCAGACGGCAGTACCAAGGCAGAGAAGCAGAGGGGGACCAGGTCCAGGAGACAGGGGTACCTGGGCCGGGAGACAGGGGGACCAGGGCAGGGAGGCAGAGGGGTCCCAGGGCAGGATGGCAGAGGGATATCTGGGCTGGGTGACAGGGGGACCAGGGCAGGGAAGCAGAGGAGTGCCTGGGCCGGGAGATGGGGACCAGGGCCGGAAGGCAGAACGGGACCAGGGCTAGGGGAATAGGTGGACCCGGACCGAGAGGCAAAGTGGTACCTGAGCCGGAAGACAGGAGGACCAGTGCCGGGAGGTTGAGGGAACCCATGTCCAGGACGCAGAGATGGACCAGGGCCTGGAGGTAATAATAATAATAACAATTATGGCATTTATTAAGCGCTTACTATGTGCAAAGCACTGTTCTAAGCGCTGGGGAATTACACGGTGATCAGGTTGCCCCCCGCGGGGCTCACAGTTTTCATCCCCATTTTACAGATTGTAATGAGGCCCAGAGACGTGAAATGATTTGCCCAAGGTCAAAAAGCTGACAAGCGGTGGAGTCGGGATTTGAACGCCTGACCTCTGACTCCAAAGCCCGGGCTCTTGCCACTGAACCACACTGCTTCTCTATACTGTAGTATACTATACGGTAATATACGACATACTATCCTATTCCCAAGTTCTTAGTACAGTGCTCTACACACTGTAAGCGCTCAATAAATAAAGACGATTGAATGAATGAATGAACGATATAGTCCCGAAAGCTATATTTTCCGTGCTAGAGGGCAAGGCGCATGCGCAGTCGAAGCTCGGGTGAGGGTTTGACTCGAGGGAGCTCTGCGCATGCGCATGCTGAGCCGGCGTGGGGGGGGGGGGAATGGGGCGCATGCGCATTCGGAGCCTCGGCAGAGGGCGCCCTCGCAGATCCTCACGGCCCACACGGCATTCAGTGGAGTGCGGGGATTGGCTGTGGCCGTGGCCCGACCTGCAGTGCTCTGCGTGGGCCAGCAGAGGGCGCCCTCGCAGCTCCTCCTGTTCTCCGGAATCAACTGGGGCTTATGAATTGGCTGGGGTCTGGGATTCTTCTGAAGCTCGCGAGCTCGTTCACCAGAGGACACCCTCGCAATTTTTCCCGTCCCCCCCCCACCCCTACTTAAATGAGTGGAGAGTAGGGAACTGCTGGACCCGGGGACCGTCCAGCAGCTCCTGGGCTCGGACAACAGAGGGAGCCCGCACAAACCCTCACGGCCCACTCCCAATTCAGTGGGGCGAGGATTGGTTTGGGCAAGGGATTTCTATGCAGCTCGCGGGCCCGGACATCAGATGGCACCCTCGCAGTTAATCCGTCGCCCCCATATTAGTGCATTGAGGGGATTGGCTGGGACCGGGTATTCCCCTGCAGCTCGTAGAATCCATCAGCAGAGGACGTTCTCTCAGCTTCTCACATCCCCTCCAAATCAACTGGTACTTGGGGATTAGCTGGGGTAGGGGATACGTCTGCAGCTCGCGAGGTCGGCCAGCAGTGGGCGCCCTCGCAGCTCCTCCCATTCCACCCAATCTACTGGGGCTTGGGGTCTGGTTAGAATGGGGACTCTCCAGCAGCTCGCGAGCTTGGCCAGCAGAGGACGCCCTCGCAGCTCTTCCCATATCTGCCCTCTCCTTTAATGAGTGGATCGTGGGGATCGGCTGGAGCTGGGGATATTCCTGCAGCTCCTAGGCTCAGCCAGCCGAGGGCGCCCTCGCAGGTCCTCACGGCCCACACGCCATTCAGTGGAGTGCAGAGATTGGCTGGGACCCCGGGCCGACCTGCAGTGCTCTGTGTGGGCCAGCAGAGGCTGCCCTCGCCGCTCCCCACATTCCCCCCAATCAGCTAGTGCTTGGGGACTGGCAGGGGTCGGAGATTCTCCTGCAACTCAGGAAAGCAGCCAGCAGAGGACGACCTCGCAAATCTTACCGTGTCCCCATCTCCTCAACAGAGTGGAGCATAGCGATCTATGCTCGCTAGCGGGGACTGTCCTGCAGATCCGGGGCTCGGCCAACGGAGGGCGCCCTCGCATTACCTCCTGGACGACCCCCCCCATTCAGTGGGGAGCGGATTAGTTGGGACAAGGGATTCTTCTTCATCTCACGGGACCTGCCAGCAGATGGCGCCCTCGCAGTTAATCCCGTCGCCCCCAAATTGGTGTAGAGCGGGGATTGGTTGGGACCGGGTATTCCCCTGCAGTTCTTAGACTCGGTCAGCAGAGGTCTCAGCTTCACCCCTCTCCTCCAAATCAACTGGTGCTTGGGGACTGGTTGAGGTTGGGGATTCCCCTGAATTTCGCGAGTTCGGCCAGCAGGGGGCGCACTTAGAGTTCCTCCCGTTCCCCCCGATCAACTGGTGCTTGGGGAGTGGCTGGGGTCGGGGATACTCCTGCAGCTCGCGGGCACTGACAGCAGATGGCGCCCTCGCAGCTCCTCCCTTTCCCCCCAATAAACAGGGCCTTGTGGATTAGGCGGGGTCAGGGATTCTCTTGCACCTATCGAGCTCGCTCAGCAGAGGTCGCCCTCGCAACTCTTGGGCAAGGGATTTCTCTTCAACTCGCGGGTCCGGCCAGCAGATGGCGCCCACCTGCAGCCCTTAGACTCACTAAGCAGATGGCGCCCTCTCAGCTTCTCCCGACCCGTCCAAACAAACCGGTGCTTGGGAATCGGCTGAGGTCGGGTTTCATCCTGAAGCTCCAGAGGTCGGCCAGGAGGAGGCGCCCTCGAAGCCCTCCCATAACCTCCAATTACCTCAGGCTTGGGGATTTGCTGGGTTCGGGGATTTTCCTGCAGCTCGCGAGCTCGGCCAGCAGAGGACGCCCTCGCAGCTCTTCCCGTTTGTCCCCCTCACCTTAAACGAGTGGATCGTTGTAATCGGCTGGAGGCGGGGACATTCCTGCAACTCCTTTGCTCGGCCAACTGAGGGCGCCCTCGCAGCTCCACACGGCAAACACGCCATTCAGTGGCGTGCGGGGATTGGCTGGGGCCGTGGCCCGACCTGCATTGCTCTGTGTGGGCCATCAGAGGGCGCCCTCGGAGTTCCTCCCATTCAATCAAATGATGCTTGGGGATTGTCTGGGGTCGGGGATTCTCCTGCAGCTTGCGAACTAGGCCAGCAGAGGACGCCCTCGCTGCTCTTACCGGCTCCCCCCCTCTCCTCAACTGAGTGGAGCCGAGGGATCTGCTGGAGCCGGGGACCGTCCTGCAGCTCCTGGGATCGGCTAACGGACGGCGCCCTCGCATCACCTCCCGGCCAACGCCCCATTCAGTGGGGCGCGAATTAGTCGGGGCAAGGGATTTCTCGGCAGCTCGCGCGCCCGCCCAACGAATGTCGCTCTCACAGTGAATCCGTCATCCCCAAATTAGTGTAGTGAGGAGACCGGGTATTCCCCTTCAGCTCTTACATTCGGTCAGCAGAGGGCGCCTTCTCACCTTCTCGCTACCCCTTCAAATCAAACGGTGCTTGGGGACGGGTGAGGGTGCGGATTCTCCTGAAGTTCGAGATGTCTGCCAGCTGGGGGCGCACTAAAATCTCCTCCCGTTTCCCCCAAGCAACTGGTGCTTGGGGACTGCCTGGGTTCGGGGATACACCTGAAGCTCGCGAGGTCGGCCAGCAGGGGGCGCCCTCGCAGCTCCACCCTTTCACCCCAATGAACTGGTTCTTGTGGATTGGCTGGGGTCAGGGATTCTCCTGAAGCTCGTGAGCTCGTTCAGCAGAGGATGCCCTCGCAACTGTTCCCGGTCCCTCCCTCTCCTCAAATGAGTGGAGTGTGGGGAAATGTTGGAGCCGCGGAAATTCCTGCAGCTCCTGGGCTCGGCCAGCAGAGGGCGCCCTCGCAGCTCCTCCCGTTCTCCGGAATCTACTGGGGCTTATGAATTGGCTGGGGTCTGGGAATCTCCTGAAGCTCGCGAGCTCGTTCAGCAGAGGACGCCCTCGCAACTGTTCCCGTCCCCCCCCCCCCCTTAAATGAGTGGAGAGTAGGGATCTGCTGGGCCCGGGGACCGTCCAGCAGCCCCCTGGGCTCGAACAACAGGGGGCGCCCGCTCATCACCTCACGGCCCACTCCCAATTCAGTGGGGCGCGGATTGGTTGGGGCAAGGGATTTCTCGGCAGGTCGTGGACCCGGCCAGCAAATGGCACCCTCGCAGTTAATCCCGTCGCCCCCATATTAGTGTAGTGCGGGGATTGGCTGGGACCGGGTATTCCCCTGCAGCTCGTCGAATCCCTCAGCTGAGGACGTTCTCTCAGCTTCTCACGTCCCCTCCAAATCAACTGGTCCTTGGGGATTGGCTGGGGTTGGGGATACTCCTGCAGCTCGTGAAGTCGGTCAGCAGGAGGCACCCTCGCAGCTCCTCCCGTTCCACCCAATCTACTGGTGCTTGGGGAGTGGTTAGGGTGGGGACTCTCCAGCAGCTCGCGAGCTTGGCCAGCAGAGGCCGCCCTCGCACCTCTTCCCGTATCCGCCCTCTCCTTAAATGAGTGGATCGTGGGGATCGGCTGGAGCTGGGGATATTCCTGCAGCTCCTGGGCTCGGCCAGCAGAGGGCGCCCTCGCAGGTCCTCACGGCCCACACGACATTGAGTGGAGTGCGGGGATTGGCTGGGGCCCTGTGCCGACCTGCAGTGCTCTGTGTGGACCTGCAGAGGGCGTCCTCACCGCTCCTCCCGTTCCCCCCAATCAGCTAGTGCTTGGGGACTGGCTGGGGTCGGGGATTCTCCTGCAACTCACGAAATCGGCCTGCAGAGGACGACGTCGCAGATTTTACCGTGTCCCCCATCTCCTCAACAGAGTGAATAATAGAGATCAGCTGGAGCCGGGGACCGTCCTGCAGCTTCGGAGCTCGGCCAACGGAGGGCGCCCTTACATCACCTCTTGGCCCACGCTCCATTCAGTGGGGAGCGTATTGGTTGGGGCAAGGGATTTCTCTTCATCTCGCGGGCCCGCCCAGCAGATGGCGCCCTCGCAGTTAATCCCGTCGCCCCCAAATAAGAATAGTGCGGGGATTGGGTGGGACCGGGTATTCCCCTGCAGTTCTTATCGGTCAGCAAAGGGCGCCCTCTCAGCTTTACCGGACTTCTCCAAATCAACCGGTGCTTGGGGAACGGTTGAGGTTGGGGATTCCCCTGAAGTTCGCGAGGTCGGCCAGCAGTGGGCGCACTAAGAGCTCCTCTCGTTACCCCCGAGCAATTGGTGCTTGAGGAGTGGCTGGGGTCGGGGATACTCCTGCAGCTCGCGGGCCCTGACAGCAGATGGAGCCCTCGCAGCTCCTCCTTTTCCCCCCAGTAAACTGGGCCTTGTGGATTAGCTGGGGTCAGGGATTGTCCTGCAGCTATCGAACTCGCTCTGCAGAAGACGCCCTCGCAACTCTTCACGTTCCCCCCCCCCCCACCTTAAATAAGAGGAGCGTGGGGATGGGCTGGAGCCCGGGACACTCCTGCAGCTCCTGGGCTCGGACTGCAGAGGGCGACCTCCCAGGTCCTCACGTCCCAAACAGCATTCAGTGGAGTGCGGGGATTGGTCGGGGCCGTAGCCCGACCTTCACTGCTCTGTGTAGGCCAGCAGAGGTCGCCCTCGCAGCTGCTTCCGTTCCCCGCAATCAACAGACGTTTGGGGATGGGCTGGGGTCAGAGATTCTCCTGCAGCTCGTGAGTTCTTCTCGGAGATGACGCCCTCGCAGCTCTTACCTTGTCCCCCGTCTGCTCAACTGAGTGGAGCCTAGGCACCTGCTGGAGCCGGGGACCGTCCTGCAGCTCCTGGGCTCGGCCAAAAGAGGGTGCCCTCACATCACCTCCGGGCAACACACCCCATTCAGTGGGGCGCGGATTGTTTGGGGCAAGGGATTTCTCTTCAATTCTCGGGCCCGGCCAGCTGATGGCGCCCACGCAGTTAATCCCGTCGCCCCCAAATTAGTGTAGTACCGGGATTGGCTGGGACTGGGTATTCACCTGCTGCCCTTTGACTCGGTCAGCAGAGGGCGCCCTAGCAGTTTCTCCCGACCCCTCCAAACCAACTGGTGATTGGGGATCGGCTGAGGTCGGGTTTTCTCCTGAAGCTCGCGAGGTCGGCCAGGAGGAGGCCCCCTCGAAGCCCTCCCGTTCCTTCCAATTACCCGAGGCTTGGGGAATTGTTGAGGTCGGGGATTTTCCCTTAGCTCTCCAGCTCAGCCAGCAGAGGACGCCCTCGCAGCTCGTCCCGTTTCCCCCCCTCTCCTTAAATGAGTGGAGAGTAGGGATCGGCCGGAGCCGGGGGCATTCTTGCAGCTCTTGGGCTCGGCCAGCAGAGGGCACCCTCGCAGCTCCTCACGGCTAACAAGATACTCAGCGGAGTGCGGGGATTGGCTGCAGCCATGGCCCGACATGCAGTGCTCTGTGTGGGTCAGCAGAGGGCGCCCTCGCAGATCCTCCTGTATCCCCCAATCAACTGGTGCTTGGGAATTGGCTGGGGTCGAGGATTCCCCTGCAGGTCGCGAACTAGGCCAGCAAATCACGCCCTCTCAGCTCTTACCATTTCCCCCCTCTCCTCAATTGAGTGGAGCTTAGGGATCTGCTGGAGCCCGGGACCGCCCTGCAGCTCCTCGGTTCGGACAACAGAGGGTGACCTTGCATCACCTCACGGCCCACACCCCATTTCGTGGGGCACGGAGAGGTGGGGGCAACAGATTTTTCTGCAGCTCGAGGGCCCGGCCTGCAGATGGCGCACTAACAGTTAATCCCGTCGCCCCCAAATTAGTGCAGAGCGGGGATTGGCTAGGACCCTGCATGCCCCTGCAGTTCTTAGGTTCGGTCAGCAGGGGGCGCCCTCTCTGGTTCTCCCGAACCCTCCAAATCAAGCCGGGCTTGGGGAATTAGCGAGTTCGGCCAGCAGGGGGCGCACTAAAAGCTCCTCACGTTCCCTCAAAGCACCAGGACCTTGGGGATTTGCTGGTTTGGGGGATACTCTGGCAGCTCACGAGTTCGGCCTGCAGGGTCGCCCTCACAGCTCCTCCCTTTCCCCCCAATAAACTGGGGCTTGTGTATTGGCTGGGGTCTGGGATTCTCCTGAAGCTCGTGAGCTCGTTCATCAGAGGATGCCCTCGCAACTGTTCCCGGTCCCGCCCTCTCCTTAAATGAGTGGAGCGTGGGGAAATATTGGAGCCGCAGAAATTCCTGCCGCTCCTGGGCTCGGCCAGCAGAGGGCGCCCTCGCAGCTCTTCACAGCCCACACACCATTCAGTGGAGTGCGGGGATTGGCTGTGGCCGTGGCCCGACCTGCATTGCTCTTGGTGGCCCAGCAGAGGGAGCCCTTGCAGCTCCTCCCGTTCTCCGGAATCAACTGGGGCTTATGAATTGGCTGGGGTCTGGGATTCTTCTGATGCTCGTGCGCACGTTCAGCAGGGGACGCCCTCACAATTGTTCCCGTCCTCCCCCCTCCGTAAATGAGTGGAGAGTAGGGAACTGCTGGACCCGGGGACCGTCCAGCAGCTCCTGGGCTCGGACAACAGAAGGCACCCGCACAACCCCTCACGGCCCATTCCCAATTCAGTGGGGCGAGGATTGGTTTGGGCAAGGGGTTTCTATGCAGTTCGCGGGCCCGGACATCAGATGGCACCCTCGCAGTTAATCCGTCGCCCCCATATTGGTGTAGTGCGGGGATTGGAGGGGACCGGGTATTCCCCTGCAGCTCGTAGAATCCATCAGCGGAGGACGTTCTCTCAGCTTCTCACGTTCCCTCCCAATCAGCTGGTCCTTGGGGATTACCTGGGGTAGGGGATACTCCTGCAGCTCGCGAGGTCGGCCAGCAGGGGGCGCCCTCGCAGTTCCTACCGTTCCACCCAATTTACTGGTGCTTATGGAGTGGTTAGGGTGGGGACTCTCGAGCAGCTCGAGAGCTTGGCCAGCAGAGGACGCCCTCGCAGCTCTTCCCGTTTTTACGCCTCTCCTTAAATGAGTATGTCGTGGGGATCTGCTGTAGGCGGGGACATATTGCAGCTCCTGGATTCAGCCAACAGAGGGCGCCATCGCAGCTCCTCACGGCGAACACGCCATTCAGTGGAGTGTGGGCATTGGCTGGGGCCGTGGCCCGACCTGCAGTGCTCTGTGTGGGCCAGCCGAGGGCGCCCTGGGAGTTCCTCCCATTCCCCGCAATCAAATGATATTTGGGGATTGGCTGCGGTCGGGGATTCTCCTGCAGCTCGCGAGCTCGGCCAGCAGAGGACGCCCTCGCTACTCTTACCGTTTCCCCCCTTCTCCTTAACTGAGTGGAGCGGAGGGATCGGGATCTGCTGGAGCCGGGGACCGTCCTGCAGTTCCTGGGATCGACCAACAGACGGCGCCCTCGCATCACCTCCCGGCCAACGCCCCATGGGGACCTAGGTCCAGAGGGAGAAGGGGACTAGGGCCAGAAAGTAAAGTGGGTCCAGTGCTGAAAGACAGAGGGGGACAAGGGCCGGGAGGCAGGGGGAGACCATGGCTAGGAGGCAGAAGGGTACTGGGCAGAGAGACAGGGGGACTAGGGCCAGAAAGTAGAGGGGACCCAGGGCCAGATTGTAGAGAGACCCAAAGGGCTGGAGGTAGAAAGAGACCAGGGCCATGAGGCACAGAAGGACCAGGACCAGGAGCTCGAAGGGGACCAGGGCAGGGTGTCAGAGCAGGACCAGGGCCAGGAGACAGAGGGGTAACTGGGCCCGGAGGCAGAGGGATCCAGGGCCGAGAAGCAGGGGGGACCAGGGCGGAGAGGCAGAGGGCGAACTAGGGCCAGAGGGAGAAGAGGAACAGGGCTGGGTGGCAAATGGAGACCAGGGTAGGTAGGTAGAAGGCGGTCAGGTGCAGGAGGCAGATGGGGATCAGGGCGGGGTGACAGAAAGTAACGAGTGCTGGGAGGCAGAAGACGATCAGGACAGCGAGGCGGAGCGGAATTTGGGCCACGAGGTCGGGGGCTACAAGGGCCGGGAAGCACAGGGGGACGAGCGCCAGGAGTCAGAGGGGGACAAGGCCCAGGAGGCAGATGGGGTTCAGAGCCGGGAGGCAGAGGGGGATGAGGGCCAGGAGACAGAGGGGGACCAGGGCCGGAAGGCAGATTGGGACTAGTGCCGGGAGGCGGAGGTGGACCAGGGGCTGGAGGAAGAGGGGAACCAGGGCGGGGAGGCAGAGGGGGACCATGGCCAGGATTTAGAAGGGTACCTTGGCTGGGAGAGAGGGGAACCAGGACCGGTAGGCAAAGTCGGACTAGGGCAGGGCGGCCCCGGGGTATCAGGGCCAAGAGGCAGAAGGGTATCTGGGCCGGTAGATGAGGTAACAGAGCCGGAAGGCAGAAGGGTACCTGGGCCGGAAGGCAGAGGGGGACCAGGGTAGGTAGGCAGAGGGGGGCCAGGTCCAGAAAGCAGAGGGGTACCTGGGCCGGGAGATGGGAGATCAGGGCCGGGAGGCAGAGGGGGATCAGGGCAGGGAGGCACAGGGGTCCCTGGGCCGGGAGACAGGAGGACCAGGACCGAAAGGCAGAGGGGGACCAGGGCCGAGAGGCAGAGGGGGACAAGGGCCGACACGGGGAGGGGGACAAGGGCCGGGAGACGGGCAGCATATCTGGGTGGTATATCTGATCTGGGACGGAGAGGGAGAACCGTTCCTGGAGGCTAAGGTGGACAGGGGCAGGTACGCAGAGGGGGAACAGGGCCAGAAGGCAGAAGGGTACCTGGGCAGGGCGACAGGGGGACGAGGTCCGGGAGGCATATGGGAACCTGGGCCGGGAGACAGGCCTACCTGGGCCAGGAGACAGAGGGTAACCAGAGCAGGGAGGCAGAGAGGGACCAGGGCCGGGAGGCAGAGGGATACTTGGGTTGGGGGACAGGTGGACCAGGACCGCAGATAGAGGGGAACCAGGGTCGGGACGGAAAGAGACCCAAGGGCCTGGAGGTAGAAGGAGACCAGAACCGGGAGGCACCGAGGGACCGGGCCGGGAGGCAGAGGAGGACCAGAGCAGAGCGGCAGAGGGGGACCAGGGCAAGGAGGCTGAATGGTCCCTGGGCCAGGAGACAAGGCGACCAGGGCATGGAGGTAGAGGGGAGCCACGGCCGGGGAGGAGAGAAGCCCAAGGCCTGGAGGTAGAAGACCAGGGTCTGGAGCCACAGAGCGTCCACGACCAAGAGGCAGAGGGGGACCAGGGCAGAGCAGCAGAGGGGTACCAGGGCCAGGATGCAATGCAGTACCTGGGCCATGACCCAGAGGGAACTGAACAGTGAGGCAGAGGGATACCTTGACCAGGAGAGGGGGGACAAGGGCCGGGAGGTAGTGGGGGACCAGGGCTGAGAGGCGGGTTGGACTGGGGCAGGGCCGCATAGGGGGACCAGGGCTGGGAGGTAGAGGGGACCCAGGGCCTGGACGGAGAGAGACCCAAGGGCCTGGAGTTAGAAGGAGGCCAGGGAAGGGAGGAACAGAGCTACCAGGGCCGGGTGGCAGAGGTGGACCAAGGCAATGCGGCAGAAGGTGACCATGGCCAGGAGGAAGAGGGTTACTTGAGCCGGGAGGTGGGGGATAAGGGCATGGAGGAGTGGGGGACTAAGGCCTGGAGGCAGAGGGTGACCAGGGCCAGGAGGCAGAGAGGTACCTGGGCCAGGAGGCAGAGGGGGACCTGGGCAGGGGGGGCAGAGTGGTACCAGGGCAATGGCACAGAGGGACTGGAACAGGGAGGCAAAGGGGTTCCTTGGCCAGGAGACGGGGTCCAGGTCCTGGAAGTAGTGGGAGACTAGAGCTGAGAAGCGGTGCAGACTGGGGCAGCGAGGCATAGGGGGACCAGGGCCGAGAGGTCCCTCCTCTCAAGTGCTACTCCGGACACCTGTGCTTCTGACCCCATTCCCTCTCATCTCATGAAATCTCTCGCTTCGTCCCTTCTCCTCTCCTTAACTTCCATCTTCAACCACTCACTCTCCACTGGTTCCTTCCCCTCTGCCTTCAAACATGCCCATGTCTCTCCCATCCTAAAAAACCCTCTCCTGACGCCACCTCACCTTCTAGTTATCGCCCCATCTCCCTCCTACCATTAAGAGTAATAATAATAATGGCATTTGTTAAGCGCTTACTATGTGCAAAGCACTGTTCTAAGTGCTGGGGGGATACAAGGTGATCAGATTGTCCCACGTGGGGCTCACAGTCTTAATCCCCGTTTTACAGATGAGGGAACTGAGGCTCAGAGATGTTAAGTGACTTGCCGAAGGTCACACAGCAGACATGTGGTGGAGCCGGGATTCGAACCCATGTCCTCTGACTCCAAAGCCCGAGCTCTTTCCACTGAGCCACGCCGCTTCTCCGTTCTTTCGAAACTCCTTGAACGAGTCGTCTACACGCGCTGCCTCGAATTCCTCAACACCAACTCTCTCCTCGGCCCCCTCCAGTCTGGCTTCCGTCCCCTACATTCCACGGAAACTGCCTTCTCAAAGGTCACCAATGACCTCCTGCTTGCCAAATCCAACGGCTCATACTCTATCCTAATCCTCCTCGACCTCTCAGCTGCCTTCGACACTGTGGACCACCCCCTTCTCCTTAACACGCTATCCAACCTAGGTTTCACTGACTCCGTACTCTCCTGGTTCCCTCCTTATCTCTCCGGTTCTTCATTCTCAGTCTCTTTTGCAGGCTCCTCCTCCCCCTCCTATCCCCTTACTGTGGGGGTTCCTCAAGGTTCAGTTCTTGGTCCTCTTCTCTTCTCGATCTACACTCACACCCTTGGTGAACTCATTCGGTCCCACGGCTTCAACTATCATCACTACGCTGATGACACCCAAATCTACATCTCTGCCCCTGCTCTCTCCCCATGCCTCCAGGCTTGCCTCTCCTCCTGCCTTCAGGACATCTCCATCTGGATGTCTGCCCGCCACCTAAAACTCAACATGTCCAAGACTGAACTCCTTGTCTTCCCTCCCAAACCCTGCCCTCTCCCTGACTTTCCCATCACTGTTGACGGCACTACCATCCTTCCCGTCTCACAAGCCCGCAACCTTGGTGTCATCCTCGACTCCGCGCTCTCGTTCACCCCTCACATCCAAGCCGTCAGCAAAACCTGCCGGTCTCAGTTCCGCAACATTGCCAAGATCCGCCCTTTCCTCTCCATCTAAACCGCTTACCTCCTCGTTCAAGCTCTCATCCTATCCCGTCTGCACTACAGTATCAGCCTCCTCTCCGATCTCCCATCCTCTTGTCTCTCCCCACTTCAATCCATACTTCACGCCGCTGCCCGGATTGTCTTTGTCCAGAAACGCTCTGGGCATGTTACTCCCCTACTCAAAAATTTTCAGTGGCTACCAATCAACCTACGCATCAGGCAGAAACTCTTCATCCTCGGCTTCAAGGCTCTCCATCACCTCGCCCCCTCCTACCTCACCTGCCTTCTCTCTTTCTACAGCCCAGCCCGCACCCTCCGCTCCTCTGCCGCTAATGTCCTCAATGTGCCTCGTTCTCGCCTGTCCCGCCGTCGACCCCCAGCCCACGTCATCCCCGTGGTCTGGAATGCCCTCCATCACCACATCATCCAGGCTAGCTCTCTTCCTCCCTTCAAGGCCCTACTGAGAGCTCACCTCCTCCAGGAAGCCTTCCTAGACTGAACCCCCTCCTTCCTCTCCCCCCCATCCCACGCCTTACATCCTTCCCTTCCCTACACCACCTGTATATATGTATATATGTTTGTACGTATTTATTACTGTATTTATTCATTTATTTTACTTGTACATATCTATTCTTTTTATTTTATTTTGTTAATAGGTTTTGTTTGTTCTCTGTCTCCCCCTTCTAGACTATGAGCCCACTGTTGGGTAGGGACCGTCTCTATGTGTTGCCAACTTGTACTTCCCAAGCGGTTAGAACAGTGCTCTGCACACAGTAAATGCTCAATAAATACGATTGATTGATTGATTAATTGATTGATTGATTGATTGATTGATTGGAGGAAGAAGGAGACCAAGGCCGGTAGGCAGAGGGTTACCTGGGCCAGGAGACAAGGGGACCAGGGCAGAGAGGCAGAGGGATATCTGGGCCTGGTGACAGAGTTACCAGGGCCGATAGGCAGAGGAGGACCACGGCCGAGAGGCAGAGGGATACCGGGGCTGTGACGCAGGGGGGGAACAGGGCCGGGAGGCAGAGGAGCACCTTGGCTGGGAGGCAGAGCGGGTCTAGGGCTGAGAGCCGGGAGGTACCAGGGCAGGGAGGCAGAGATGGAGGGGATCCACGGCCGGGAGGCAGAGGGGTACCTGAACCCGGAAACAAAAGGACCAGGGCTGGGAGGTAGTGGGGTACCTCTGGACCGAACGTCATGGAGACCAGGGCTGGTTGGTAGAGGGGACCCAGGGCTGGGAAGGAGAGAGGGACAAGGGCCGGGAGGCAGAGGGGGACCAGGGCGGGGAGGCCGAGGGAGACCAGGGCCGGGCAGCAGAGGGAAACCAGGGCCAGGAGGCAGTGGGGTACCTTGTCCAGGAGACGGGGGACCAGGGTCGGGATGTAGAGGGGTTACCTGGGCCAGGAGACCCGGGGACCAGGTCGGGCGGTTGAGAGGTACCTGGGCCGGGAGACAGGGGAACCCGGGCCGGGAGGTAGAGGGGTACTTGGGCCCATAGACAGAGGGACCAGGGACGAGAGGCAGTGGGGTACCACAGCCGAGAGGCAGAGGGGTACAAGGGCCGAGACGCAGGGGGTAACCCGAGCCGGGAAGCAGAGGGTTACCTGGGCTGGGAGACGGGGTTCAGGGCGGGGTAGGCAGAGAGGGACCAGGGCTGAGAGGCGGGAGGGACCAGGGCAGGGACGCAGTGGGGGACCAGGACTGGGAGGCAGAGGTGTTCTGGATTAGGAGGCCGGGGACCAGGGCCGGAATGTAGAGTGGTACCTGGGCCGGGATGTTGAGTGGACCCAAGAACAGGACGGGTAGAGGAGACCCAAGGTAATAGGAGACAAGGAGACTAGGGCTGGGAGGCACAGAGGGACCAGGGCCAGGAGGCAGAGGTGGACCAGGGCCAGGAGGCAGAGGGGAACTAGGGCCTGGAGGCAAAGGGGGACCAAGGCCGGGAGGCAGAGGGGTACCTGGGACAGGAGTCAGAGGTGTACCTGGTCTGGGAGGCAGAAGAGAACCAGGGCCGAGAAGCGGTGGGTGACCAGGGCAAGGAGGCAAATGGGACCATGACCAGGAGGCAGAGGGGGACCAGAGTTCAGAGGCAGAGGGGTCCAGGGCCAGGATGCCGAGTGGTACATGGCCCAAGAGACGGGGTCCAGGGCCGGGAGGCAGAGGGGGATCGGGGCAGATAGGCAGAGGTACCAGGATATGCAGGCAGAGGCGAACCAGGGATGGGAGTCAGATGGGGACCAAGGCTGGGAGGCAGAGGGGAACCAGGGGCAGGAGGCAGAGAGGTGCCTGGGCCGGGAGACAGGGGGACCAAGGCTGGGAGGTAGAGGGGATCCCGGGTAGGCTAGAGAGAGACCCAGGTGCCTGAAGGTTGAGGGAGACCAGGGCCAGGAGACACAGAGGGACCAGCGCCTGGAGGTAAAGTGGGATTAGGGCCTGGAGGCCGAGGAGGACCAGGGCCATGAGGCAGAGGGGTATCTGTGCTGGGAGCCAGGTGGACTAGGTCCGGGAGACAGAGAAGTACCCGGGCCGAGAGACAAGGGGACAAGGGCCAAGAGTCAGATGGGGATCAGGGTTGAGAGGCAGGAGGGGACCAGGGCCGGGAGGTAGATGTGGACCATGGCGGAGAGGCAGAGGAGAATCAAGGCTAAGAGGCAGAGGTGTACCTGGGTCCGGAGACAGGGGACCAGGGCTGGGAGGTAGAGGGGACCCAGGGCTGGGAGGTACAAGTTGATGAGGGCTGGGAAGACTTGCGGCACCCTGCCGGTAGGCAGAGAGGGATCAGGTATGGTTGGATGATAGAAACCAAGGCAGTGAGGTAGAGGGGACCAACGGCTGGAAGGAGAAGGGGACCAGGGCCGGAAGCTTGGCGGTGACCCGGGCCATAAAATAGAGTGGGACCAGGGCTGAAAGGCAGAAGAGGACTAGTGCTGGGAGGCGGCAGAGGGGTACTAGGGCCGGGGGAGAGGGGGCCAGGGCCAGGAGGTAGAGGGGACCTAGGGCCAGGAACGAGAGAGTAACCAGGGCCTGGAGGTAGAGTGAGACCAGGGCCGAGAGGGAGGGGGGAACAGGGCTGGGAAGGCAGAGGGGGACCAGGGCCAGGAGGGAGAGTGTTACCTGGGTCCGGAGACATGAGTACCAAGGCCTGGAGGTAGAGGGGACCTAGGGCCAGAACAGAGAGAAGGGCCAGGGCCAAGAGGTAGACGGAGACTAGGGCTGGCAGGTACTGCGGGACCAGGGCCGGGAGGCAGTGATTAGGGCCTGGACGCTGAGGTCCAGAGCCAGGAGGCAGAGGTGTACCTGGGCTGGGAGACAGGTGGACCAGGGCAGGGAGGCAGAGGGATACCTGGGCCAGGGGACAAGGTCGCCAGGGCCAAGAATCAAAGGGGGACCAAGGCGGGGAGGCAGAGGGGGACCAGGGCAGGGCGGCAGAGGGGGACCAGAGCCAGGAGGCATAGGGGTACCTGGGCCGGGAGACATGGGAACAAGGGCAGGGAGGGAATGGGGTACTTGGGCTGAGAGATGGACGACCAGGGCCTGGAGGTAGAGGGAAACCATGGCCGAGAGACAGGGAAGGACCAGGGCCGGGAGGCAGAGGGTGACAAGAGCATGGAGGCAGAGGGGGGCCAGGGCAAGGCAGCAGAACGGAACCAGGGCCAGGAGGAAGAGCAGTACCTGGGTCCAGAGACAGGGGACCAGGGCCGGGAGGGAGAGAAGGTCCAGGGCCAGGAGGTAGAGGGAGACGAGGGCTGGCAGGCACAGGGGGAGCAGGGTGCAGAGGCAGAGGGGGGCCATGCCCGGAGGTACAAGGCGACAGGGGCTGGGAAGAACCACGGCACTATGCCAGTAAGGCAGAGAGAGACCAGGTCCGGGTGGAAGATGGGGACCAATGCAAAGAGCTAGAGGGGAAATAGGGCCAGAGGGAGAGGGGGCCCGGGGCCGGAAGGTCCGGGGGGACCAAGACCAGAAAGTAAAGTGGGACCGGGGCTGAGAGGCAGAGGGGAAGTAGTTCCGGGAGGCAGAGGGGGACCAGGGCATGGAGACAGAGTTATACCTGCACCAGCAAACAGGGGGATCTGGGCCGGGAGTTCGAGGGGTACCAGGGCTGGAAGACAGGGGGACCAGGGCCGGGAGGTAGAGGGGACCCAGAGCCGGGAACAAGAGAAGGACCAGGGCCTGGAGGTATAGTGAGACAGGGACAGAGAGGCAGGGGGTGACCAGGGCCGGGAGGCAGATGGGGACCATTGAGGGAAGGCAAAAGAGGACCTGGGCCAGGAGGTAGAGGGGTACCTGGGTCCGGAGAAGGGGCACTAGGGCCTGGAGGTAGAAGGGACTCAGGGCCGGGAGAGAGAGAAGGGCCAGGGCCTGGAGGTAGAGGGTGATGAGGGCTGGCATGCACAGGGGGACCAGGCCCGGGAGGCAGAGGGTTACCAGGGACCGGAGGTACAATTCGACAAGGGCTGGGTAGAACCGGGGCACCATGTCGGTAGACAGAGAGGGACCAGATCCGGGCAGAAGATGTGGACCCAGGTAGGGAGGTGGAGGGGAACTAGGGTCGGAGGGAGAAGTGGACCAGGGCCGAGAAGCCGGAGTGGTGGGCAGGGAAGAGAGGCTGAGGGGGATCAGAACTGGGAGGTAGAGGGGGCCAGGGCCAGGATTCAGTGGGGTACATGGGCCGGGAGGCAGAGGAGGTGACCCAGGGCTGAGAGGTGGGAGGGACAAGGACAGGGACGCAGAGGGGGACCAGGAATGGGAAGCAGAGATGGACCTAGGTCAGGAGGCAGACGGTGACCATGGCCAGGAGGCAGAGGGGTACCTGGACCGGGAAACGAAAGGACCAGGGCCCCGAAGTAGTGGGGTACATGGGCCGGAGGCCAGGGGGACCAGGGCCGATTGGTAGAGGGAAACCAAGGCAGTGAAGGAGAAGGACCAGGAGAAAGAGGTAGAGGGGCACCAGGGCTGGGAGGCAGAGAAGGACCAGGGCCAGGAGGCAGATGGGTACCTGGGTCTGCAGCCAGGTGGACTAGGGCTGAGTGGCAGAGGGAGACCATGAGCGGGTGGCAGAGGGGTACCTGGAACAGGAAACAAGGGGACCAGTGCCGGAAGGTAGAGGGGTACCTGGGCCGGGAGGCAGGGAGACCAGAGCGGGCAGGTAGAGGGGACCCAGGGCCGCGACGGAGAGAAGGACCAGGGCTTGGAGGTAGAGGGAGAACAGTGCCGGGAAGCACAGAGGGACCAGGCCACGGAGGCAGAGGGGGACCACGGCACGGTGGCAGAAGGGGACCAGGGCCAGGAGGCCGAGGGGTATCTGGACTGGGAGGCAGAGGGTTACCTGGGCCAGGAGGCAAGGGCACCAGGGCCTGGAGGTAGAGGGCACCAAGGCCCGGGACGGAGAGAGACCCAAGGGCCTGGACGTAGAGGTAGATTCAGGCCGGGAGGCACAGAGCGACCAGGGCCGGGAGACACAGAGGGACGTGGGCCGGGAGGCAGTGGGACTAGGCCCGAGAGGTGGGGGGAACCAGGATAGGGAGGCCGAGGGGGACCAGGATGGGGAGGCAGAGGGGGATCAGGGCCCAGAGGCAGAGGGGGTACCTGGGCTGGGAGACAGGGGGTCAGGGCCAGGATGCAGAGGGGGAAAAGAACCACGATGCAGCGGGGTACCTGGGCCGGGAGGCAGAGGGGGACCAGGGTGGGGAGGTAGAAGGGGACCAGGGCGGGGAGGTAGAGGGGTATCAGGGTCAGGAGGTAGTGGGGTACCTGGGTTGGGAGACAGTTGGACCAGGGCCCGGAGGTAGTGGGAACCAAGGGCCGGGATGGAGAGACACCCAAGGGCCTGGAGTTAGGAGACCAAGTCCGGGATGCAGAGGGACCGGGTCCGGGAGGCAGAAGAGTACCTGGGCCAGGAGACGGGGCCGGTGGCCAGGAGGCAGAGGCGTACTAGGCCAGGAGACGGGCAGCAGGGCTGGGATGTATATGGTTGGGATGGAGAGGGGGAGCCGGGCCTGGAGGCAGAGGAGGACCAGGGCCAGAAGGCAGAGGGATACCTGGGCCGGGAGATGAGGGCCCAGGGCCGGGAGGAAGAGGGTGACCTGAGCAAGAAGACAGAGTTATACCTTGGCCGGGAGATAAGGAACCAGGGCCGGGAGGCACAGGGTGACCAGGGCCAGAAGTCAGAGGAACCAGGGTCGGGAGACACAGGGGGACCGGGGAGGAAAAGTGAGGGCGACAAGGGCAGGGAGGCAAAGGGGGACCAGAGCTGGGAGGCCGAGGGGTACCAGGGCATGGAGTCCGGGGAAACAGGGAATAGGGCCTGGAGGTAGAGGTGACCCAGTGCCGTGATGGAGAGGGGGACCAGGGCCTGGATGTTGAGGGAGACCAGACCCGGGATTCAGCAGGGGATCAGGGTGGAGAGGCAGATGGGGACCAGAGCCAGGAGGCAGAGGAGTACCTGGGCCGGGAGACAGGGGAATCATGACCGGGAGGCAGAGGTGTACCTGGGCCTGGAGAAAGGAGGACCATAGCTGAGAAACAGAGGGGAGCCAGTGCTGAGAGGCGGGGGCGACCAGGTCAGAGAGGCAGATGCAGACCAGGGACGGGAGGCAGAGGGATACCTGGGCCGGGAGATAGGGGGACCAGGTCCGGTAGGCAGAATGGTAACTTGGCCGAAAGCTGGGGGACCAGGACCAGGAGGTAGAGGCGTACCTGGGCCGGGAGGGAGAGCGGGACCATGGCCAAGAAGTAGGGGGGACCGGGATCATGAGGCATAGGGGGATCTGGGCCGGGAGACAGGGAGACCAGAGCCGAGAGGCAGAGGGGGACCAGGACAGGTTGGCAGAGGGGGACCAGGGCCAGTGGCGGTGGAGGCAGTGTAGAACCTGGGCCGGGAAACAGGGGGACCAGGGTCGGGAGGTAGAGGGGACCTGGGGCGGGATGGAGAGAGGGACCAGAGCCTGGAGGTCCAGGGAGACCAGGGCCGGAAGGCACAGAGGGACCAGGGCCGGGAGTCAGACGGGGACAGGTCGGGGAGGCCGAGGGGGACCAGGGCCAGGAGGCAGAGAGGTTCCTGGGTCGGGAGGCAGAGAGGAATCGGAGACGATAAGCAGGGGGGACCAGGGTATGGAGGCAGAGGGGGACCAGGGCCAGGAGGCAGAGAGGTTCCTGGGTCGGGAGGCAGAGAGGAATCGGAGACGATAAGCAGGGGGGACCAGGGTATGGAGGAAGAGGGGGACCTGGGCCAGGAGGCAGAGGGGGACCTGGGCCAGGAGGCAGATGGGGACCGGGGCCAGGAGGCAGAGGGGTACCTGGGACGGGAGACGGGTACCTGGGACGGGAGACGCTACCTGGGACGGGAGATAGGGGGACCAGGGCCGTGAGGTAGAGGGAGACCAGGGACAGGAGGCAGAAGGATACGCGGGCTAGGGGGTAGAGAGTTACCTGGGTCTGGAGACACGGGGCCAGGGCCTGAAGGTAGAGGGAACCCAGGGCCGAGATGGAGAGAAAAGCCAGGTCCAGGAGGGAGAGGGAGACGAGGGCTGGGAGGAACAGGGGGACCTGGGCCAGAAGGCAGAGAGGGACTGGTCCGGGCGAAATATGAGGACCAAGGCAGGGAGGTAGAGGGGAACTGGGGCAGGACGGAGAAGGGGACAAGGGCTGGAAGTTTCGTGGGGGGGGCGGGGGGGACAAGGGCCGGGAGGCAGAGGGGGACCAGGGATGAGAAGTGGGGCGGGACCAGGGCAGGGTGTCAGAGCGGGACCAGGACCAGGAGGCAGAGGGGTACTTGGGCTGGGAGATATTGGTAGCAGAACCGGGAATTAGAGGGGACCCAAGGCCGGGACGGAGAGAGACCCAAGGGCTTGGAGGTAGAGGGAGACCAGAGCTGAGAAGCACAGAGGGAACAGGGCTCAGAAGCAGAGAGGCTCATGGCCCGGACAGAGAGAGACCCAGTGGTCTGTAGGTAGAGGGAGGCCAGGGCCACGAGGCTCAAAGGTACCAGGGCCGCAAGACAGAGGGGCACTTGGGCCAGGAGGTAGTGGGGGACCAGGGCCGGGAGGCAGAGGGGCCCAGGGTCGGGAAACAGGGATTAGGACTGGCAGGCAGAGGGGTACCTCTGCCTCCCTGCCCTTGTCCTTCCTGCTTCTCGGAAGTAAAGGGGAGCTACGGACGAAAGTCAGAGGGGGACCAGGGACGAGAGGCACAGGGGGATCAAGGCAGGGAGGCAGAAGGGGACCAAGGCCGGGATGCAGAGGGGGACCAGGGCGAGGAGTCATAGGGGGACCAGGGTTAAGATTTAGAAGGGAACCTGGACCAGGAGGCGGGTGGACAATGGCCGGGAGGCAGAGGGGGACCAGTGCCAGGAGGCTGAGAGGTCCCTGGGCTGGAAGGCAAAGGGGGACCAGGGCCTAGAAGAGGGCGGACAAATAAAGGGAGGCAGAGGGTGACCAGGGCCTGGGGACAGAAGGGGACCAGGACAGGAGGCAGAGATGTACCTGTGCCAGGCGACGGGGGACCACGTTTGGCAGGCAGAGGGGGATCGGGGTTAGGAAACGGGGATCAGGGCCGGGAGACAAAGGGGGACCATGGCCAAGAAGCATGGGGGACAAGGTCATGGATGTAGAGAGGGACCGGGGTCACGAGATAGAGGGGGACCAGGGCCGGTGGACTGGAGGACTGGGGCTGGGAGGAAGAGGTTTTCTTGGGCCAGGAGACGGGGCCCATGGCTGGGCAGTGGGAAACCAGGGCTGAGAGGTGGGGGGCGACCAGGTCACAGAGAGGTAGATGCCGTCCAGGGCTGGGACGCAGAAGGGGACTGGGGCAAGGAGGCAGAGGGGGACCAGGGCTTGGAGGCAGAGAGGGACGAAGGCCGGTATACAAGGGAACCGGGGTCAGGAGGCAGGAGGGTCCCTGGCCGGGAAACAGGGGGACCAGGACCATGAGGAAAAGGGTCCCTGGCCGTGAGACAGGGTGACCAGGGCTGGGGATCAGAGGGGTACCTGTGCCGGGAGTTGGGGAATATGGCTGAGAAGAAGAGGGGAACCAGGGCCGAGAGGCCGGGGGCGACCAGGTTAGAGAGGCAGAGGCTGATCAGCGTCGGTAAGCAGAGGGGGACCAGGGCGGGAAGGCAGAGGAGGACGAGGGCTGGGAAGGCAGAGAGGGACCAGTGCCGGGAAATGGGGATCAAGCAGACAGGCAGAGTGGTACCACTGTCTCCCTGCCCTGGTACCCCCCGCTTCTCAGAAGTAAAGGGGAACTAGGGCCGAAAGTCATAGGGGGATCAGGGGCGTAAGTCAGGGGACGACCAAGGCAGGGAGGCAGAGGGGGACTAGGGCCAGTACGCAGAGGGACCATAGCCGGAAGTTTGAGGGGACCCAAGGCCGGAAGGCGGAGGGGGACCAGGGCCTGGAGGCAGTGGGGTCAAGGGCCAAGAGACAGTGGGGGACCAGGACCGGGAAGCAGCGGGGTACCTGGGCCGGGAGATGGCGGATCAGGGCTGGGAGAATGAGGGGGACCAGGGCCAGGAGGCAGAGGGGAACCTGGGCTGTACGGGAAATGGGGAACAGGGTCGAGAAGCGGTGGGGGAAAAGGGCAGTGAGCCAGAGGGTGACCAGGTCCTGGAAGTAGAGGGGGACAAGGTCCTGGAAGCAGAGGGGGACCAGGGCCAGGAGGCAGAGGGGTACTTGGGCCGTGAGACGGGGGACCTGGTTCGGAAGGTAGAGGGGGACCAGGGCTGGGAAACGGGGACCAGGTCCTGTGGACTGATTGGGTCCTCGGCCTCCCTGCCCTTGTCCCCCCGCTTCTTGGAACTAAAGGGGAACTAGGGCTGTGAGGCACAGGGGAACCAGGGCAGGGAGGCAGAGGGGGACCAGGATAGGGAGGCTGGGGGTGACCTGGGCCGGGAGGCAGAGGAGTACCCGGGCCGGTAGACGGTGGACCAGGGCCGCAAGGCAGAGGAGAACTAGAGCCAGGAGGCAGAGGGGTACCTGGGCCGGGACGCAAAGTGGGACCAGGGCCGAGAAGCATGGGGGACAAGGTTAGGGCGGCAGAGGGGGATCAGGTCCGTTAGACAGGGGACCAGAGACGGGAGGCAGAAGGGTACCTGGGCCAGGAGACGGGGGGGGGGGAGGGCTGGGAGGCTCAAAGTAACCAGTGTTGGGAGGTGGTGGGGACCAGGGCCTGAGGGTAGAGGGGGACCAGGGCCAGGAGGCAGAATTCCCTGCCCTGGTCCCTCTGCCTCCCGGCCCAGGTACCTCTCTACCTCCTGGCCCTGGTCGCCCTCTGTCTCCCGGCCCTGGTCCCCCGTCTCCCGGCCCAGGTACCCCTCTGCCTCTTGGACCTGGTCCGCTTCTGCCTACCTGCCCTGGTCCCCATCTGCCTCCCGACCCTGATCTTCCTCGGCCTCCTGGCCCTGGTCTCCCTCTGCATCCCTGCCATTTTCCCCCTGCTTCTCGACCCTGGTCCCCCTCTGTCTTCAGGCCCTGGTTCCCTTCGGCCTCCGAGCCCTGCTCCCCCTCTCCCTCCCGACCCAGGTAACCTTCTGCTTCCTGGCCCTGGTCCCTCTGTGCTTCCCGGCCCTGGTCCCCCATGGCCTCCTAGCCTTGGTTTCCTGCAACCTACAGGCCCTTGGGTGAGCCTGTGTACTGAACCTCTGCACCCTCTACCTCCTGGCCCTGGTCCCCCTGTCTCCCGGCCTAGGTACCCCTCTGCCTCCTGGCCCTGGTCCCCCTCTGCTTATCCGCCCTGATCCCCATCTGCCTCCCGGCCCTGGTCGCCCTCTGCTTCTCGGCCCTGTATCCCCTCTCTCCCTGCCCTGATCCCCCTCTGACTCTCGGCCCTGGTTCCCCTGACTTCCGGCCCAGGTTCCCCTGGTCACCTTCTGCCTCCCCACCCAGGACCGTTTCTACCTCCCGGCCCTGGTCCCCCTATCTTCCAGGCTAGATACCCCTCTGCCTCCTAGCCTTGGTCCCTCTCTGCCTTCAGGCACTAGTTCCCTTCGGCCTCTCAGCCCTGGTCCCCCTCTGCCTCCCGGCCCTGGCCCCCCTCTGTCTCCCTGCCCGTGTCGCCCCCCACATCTCCGTCCTAGTCCCCGTTTGCCTCCCAGCCAAGGTACCCCTCTGCCTCACGGACCAGGTCAGCCTCTGCATCTATGACATGGTCACTCCCGGCCTCTCGGCCATGGTCCCCCTCTGCTTCTCAGCCCTGGTACTCCTGTCTCCTGGTCCAGGTCCCCCTCTAGTTACGGGCCCTGGTCCCCCCAACTTCTCTGCCCTGGTCCCACTCTACCTCCCGGCCCAGGTACGCCTCTGGTTCCTGGCCCTGGTTACCCTCTGCCTCCTGGCCCTGGTCCCCTAACTCTCTGCTCAGTTAGTCCTCCACATCCCATCACTGATCCCCCTGTCTCCCAGCCCAGTTACCACTCTGCCTCCCGGCCCTGAAACCCCTGTGCCTCGCGACCCTGGTCCCATTCTACCTCCCGACCCTGGTCCCTCTCTGATTCCTGGCCCAGGTCCGCCTGTCTCCCGGCCCAGGTACCCCTTTACCTCCCGGCCCTGGTCCCCCTGTTCTTCCAGCCATGGTATCCCTCTAACTCCAGGCCCTGGCCCCTGTCTCCGTCCTGGCCCTGTGTCCACTCTACCTCCCGGCCTAGGTTCCCCCATTTCCCGGGACAGGTACCACTCTGCCTCTTGGCCTTCGTCGCCCTCTGCCTCCAGGCCCTGGTCACCCTCTGCCTCCCGGCACTGCTCCCTTTAAACCTCCCGACCCTGGTCCCCCTATCTCATGGCCCAGGTACCCCTCTAATTCCCGGGCCTGGTACCACTGTCTTCCGGCCCAGGTACCGTTCTGCCTCTCTGCCCTGGTCCCCCCCGCTTCTCGGCCCCGGTCCCCCTCTGTCTCCCGATCCTGGTACCCCTCTATCTCCTGGCCCTGGTCCTGCTCTGACACCCTGCCTGCTCCCCCACCCCGCTTCTCGGCAATGGTCCCCTGGCCCTTGTCCAGGTCTGCCTTTCAGCCCTGGTCCCACTTTACTCTCTGACTCTTGTCCCCCCCAACCTTCCGGCCCTGGTCCCCTTCTCCCTCTGGCCCACGTTTACCTCTACTTCCCTGCCTCGGTCCAAATCTCCCGCCCGGACCTGATCCCTCTCTGCCTACCGGTATGGTGCCCCGGTGCTTCCCAGCCCTGGTTGCCTTGTACCTCTGGGCCCTGGTCACCCTCTGCCTCCGGGTCCTGGTCCCCCTGTCCCTTCCAGCCCTCGTCACCTTCTACCTCCTGGCCCTGACCCTTCTCTCCATCCCAGCCCTGGGTCCCCTACACATCCAGGCCCTGGCCCACCTGTCTTCGGACTCAGGAACCCCTCTACATCTTGGCGCTGGTCCACTTCTGCCTCCCCGCACTGGTCCCCCTCTGCCTCCCCGCACTGGTCCCCCTCTACCTCCCGGCCCTGGTCGACCCTTGGCTCTCGGCCCTGTTCTCCCTCTACCTCCAGGCCCTGGTCACTCTCTCGTTCCCGGCCCTGGATCCCCTCTACATCCCGGCCCTGGTCGCCCTGCCTCGCGGCCCTGATACCCCTCTAACTCCCGGCCCTGATACCCCTCTAACTCCCGGCCCCGGTTCCCCTCTGCCTCCCTGCCCCGGTCCCCCTCTGCCTCCCTGTCCCGGTCCCCCTCAGCTTCCCGGCCCTGACCGGCCACTGCCTCTCTGACCTGGTTGCCGTCGGACTTTAGGCCCAGGTACCCCTCTGTCCCCCTATGCCTCCTGGCCATGTACCCCTCTGCCTCCTGGGCCTGGTCCCCATCTTCCTCTATGCCCTGGTCCCCGTCACCCGACCCAGGTAATCCTCTACCTCCTGGCCATTGTACCCCTCTGCCTCCTGGCCCAGGTAACCCTCTGCCTCCTGGCCATGGTCCCCCTCTGCCTTCTGGCCATGGTCCCCTTCAGCCTCCCAGCACTTGTCCCCCTCTGCCTCCCAGTCCAGGTCCCCCTCTTCATCCCTGCCTTGGTCTCCCTCGCCTCTCGGCCCTGGTCCCCTTTACCTCCCGGCCAATTTACCCAGCCGGCTCCTGACCCTTTTCCCCCTCTGTCTCCGAGCCCTGGTGCCCCGTCTCCCGGCCCAGGTACCACTCTGCCTCCCAGCCGTGGTCTGCCACTGCCTCCTGGCCCTGTTCCCCCTCTGCGGCCCTGTCATGGTCCTCCTCTGCCTCCAGGCTCTGGTCCCTCTGTGCCTCCTGTCCCTGGTCTCCTTCTGCATCCAGACCCTTGGGTTTCTCTCCATCCTGGCCATGGGTTACCTCTACCTCCCGGCCATTGTCCCCCTGTCGCCCGACCCAGGTACCCCTAGGCCTCCTTGCCCGGGTCCCCCTCTGCCTCTCGGCCCTGCTCCCCTTCTGCCACCCGGCCCTAGTCTCCCTCTACCCCCAGGCCCTGGGATCTCTCTCTCTTCTAGTCCTGTGTCCCCTCTACCTCACGAACCTGGTCTCCCAACCTCACGGCCCAGGTACCTCTCTACTTCCCCGCCCTGGTACTAATGTCTCCCAGACCAGGTACTCCTCTGCCTTCCGGCCCAGGTCCCCCTCTGCCTCCCGGCCCAGGTCCCCCTCTGCCTCCCAGCCCCGGTCCCCCTCTGCATCCCGACCCTGGTCCCGCTCTGCCTTTCAGCCCTGGTCCCACTTTACTTCTGGCTTTGGTTCCCCCCGGCCTTCTGCACCTGGTCCCCTTCTCCCTCCGGCCCTAGTTCACCTTTACCTCCAAGAAGCGGAGGGCACAAGAGCAGGGAGGCAGAGGTACCCCTCTGCCTGCCAACCCTGATCCCCATTTCCTGGACCTACTCCTGCAGCTCGAGGAACCTGCCAGCAGATGGCGCCCTCGCAGCTCCTCCCTTTCCCCCTCAGTAAACTGGGCCTTGTGGATTAGCTGATGTCAGGGATTCTCCTGCAGCTCTCGAGCTTGGCCAGCAAAGGACGCACTAGCAGCTCTTACCTTTTCCCCCCTCTCCTCAACTGAGTGGAGTGTAGGGATCTGCTGGAGCCAGGGACCGTCCTGCAGCTCCTCGTTCCGGACAACAGAGGGGGCCCTCGCATCACCTCCCGGCCCACACCACATTTCGTGGGGCACGGAGTGGTTGGGGCAAGGGAGTTATCTGTAGCTCGCGGGCCCGGCCAGCAGATGGCGACCTCTGGGCCGGGAGGCAGAGGGGGACTAAGGCCGAGAGGCGGTGGAGGATCAGGACAGGGAGGTAGAGGGGGACCAGGGCCTGGAGGCAAACGGCAGTACCAAGGCAGGGAAACAGAGGGGGAACAGGTCCAGGAGACAGGGGTACCTGGGCCGGGAGACAGGGGGACCAGGGCAGGGAGGCAGAGGGGTCTCAGGGCTGGATGGCAGTGGGGTATCTGGGCTGGGTGACAGGGGGACCAGGGCCGGGAAGCAGAGGAGTACCTGGGCCGGGAGATGGGGACCAGGGCCGGGAGGCAGAGAGGGACCAGGGCCAGGGGAACAGGGGTACCCGGACCGAGACTCAAAGTGGTACCTGGGCCGGAAGACAGGGGGACCAGTGCAGGGAGGTTGATGGAACCCAGGTCCAGGACCCAGAGACGGACCAGGGCCTGGAGGTAATAATAATAATAATGATGATGGCATTTATTAAGCGCTTACTATGTGCAAAGCACTGTTCTAGGCGCTGGGGGGGTTACACGGTCATTAGGTTGCCCCCCGCGGGGATCACAGTCTTCATCCCCATTTGACAGATGGAATTGAGGCCCAGAGCAGTGAAATGACTTGCCCAAGTTCACACAGCTGACAAGCGGTGGAGTCGGGATTTGAACGCCTGACGTCTTACTCCAAAGCCCGGGCTCTTGCCACTGAAACACACTGCTTCTCTGTACTGAAGTATACTATACTGTAATATACGACATACTATCCCATTCCCAAGCGCTTAGTACAGTGCTCTACACTCTGTAAGCGCTTAATAAATACGATTGAATGAATCAATGAACTATATAGACCCCAAAGCTATATCTTCAACGCTAGGGAGCGCGGCGCATGCGAATTCGAAGCCCGGGTGGGGATTGGAAGCGAGGGAGCTCTGCACATGCGCTTGCGGAGGCGGGAGGGGAGAAGGAGATACGGGGCGCATTCGCATTCGGATCCTCGGCTAGGGGAGGAGTTGGCCCCGCGCCGTCGAGGGCGGAGCATGCGCAGTCGGAGTGCGCCACGCCGGGGGGGCGGTTGGAGGAGGGAGGCCAGTCCTGGAGAGCTCGGTGCATACGCCGTCGGAGCCCAGGACGCGGGAGAAGGGAGCCCCCACCCTGGAGAGCGTAGCGCATGCGCGGTCAGAACTCGGGTAGGCTGGGAAAGGGGGCCCGCCCAGGAGAGCGCGGCGCATGCGCAGTCAGAGCCCGGGCGGGCTGGAAGAAGGGGGCCCGCCCGGGAGAGTGCGGCGCATTCGAGGTCGGAGCCCGGGCCCGGGGAGAAGCGAGACCCGCCCTGGAGAGCGTAGCGCATGCGCAGTTGGAGCCAGGGCGGGTGGGGCAAACGCGGGCCCGTCCGGGAGAGCGCGGCGCATGCGCAGTCGGACAAAGCCCGCGCTCACTCTGTACGAAGCTTACTATGTTGCCACGTTGTAATAATAATAATAATAATGACATTTATTAAGCGCTTACTACGTGCAAGCACTGCACTACGCGCTGGGGAATTTACAAGGTGATCAGGTTATCCCACGTGGGCTCACGGTCTTAATAACCATTGTACAGAGGAGATAACTGAGGGCCAGAGAAGTGAAGGGACTTGCCCAAGGTCACACAGGTGACAAGCGGTGGAGCGGGATTCGAACCCGTGACGTAAAAGGAGACCAGGGCCTGGACACATAAAGGGTCCAGGTCCGGGAGGCAGAAGGGGACCGGGGCCTAGAAGTAGAGGGGGACCGGGGCCTAGAAGTAGAGGGGGACCAGTGCCAGGAAGCAGATGGGTACCGAGGCTGGGAGACAGGAATACCAGGACCACAGGGCAGAGGGGGACCAAGGCCAAGAGGCAGGCTGGGGACCAGGGCAGGGAGGCAGCAGGGGACAAGGGCGGGAAGGCAGGAGGTAGAAGGCGACCACGGCTGGGAAGCAGAGGTGGACCGTAGCAGGCGGGGAAAAGGGCCAGGAGGGAGAGGGGTACTTGGGCTGGGAGAGAGGGGGACCAGGGTCAGGAGGCAGAGGGATAACTGGCCCGAGAGGGGGACCAGGACCAGGAGGCCGAATGGTGGGGCTCACGGTCTTAATCACCATTTTACAGAGGAGATAACTGAGGGCCAGAGAAGTGAAGTGACTTGCCCAAGGTCACACAGGTGACAAGCGGTGGAGCGGGATTCGAACCCATGACGTAAAAGGAGACCAGGGCCTGGACACATAAAGCTGCCAGGTCCGGGAGGCAGAAGGGGACCGGGGCCTAGACGTAGAGGGGGACCAGTGCCAGGAAGCAGATGGGTACATAGGCTGGGAGACAGGGATACCTGGGCCAAAGGGCAGAGGGGAACCAAGGCCAAGAATCAGGGGTACCTGGGCCGAGAGAGAGGGGGACCAGGACCAGGACCTGGAGGCAGGAGTACCTGGGCCGGGAGATGGGGACCAGGGCCGGGAGGCAGAGTGGGACCAGGGCCAGGGGAATAGGGGGACCCGGACCGAGAGGCAAAGTGGTACCTGGGACGGAAGACAGGCGGACCAGTGCCGGGAGGTTGAGGGAACCCATGTGCAGGACACAGAGATGGACCAGGGCCTGGAGGTAATTAATAATAATAATAATAATAATAGCATTTATTAAGCACCTACGATGTGCAAAGCACTGTTCTAAGCGCTGGGGGGTTAAACGGTGATCAGGTTGCCCCCCACGGGGGTCGCAGTCTTCATCATCATCATCATCATCATCATCATCAATCGTATTAATTTAGCGCTTACTATGTGCAGAGCACTGTACTAAGCCCTTGGGAATTACAAATTGGCAACATATAGAGACAGTCCCTACCCAACAGTGGGCTCACAGTCTAAAAGGGGGAGACGGAGAACAAAACCAAACATACTAACAAAATTTTACCGATGGTAATGAGGCCCAGAGAAGTGAAGTGACTTGCCCAAGGTCACACAGCTGACAAGCGGTGGTGTCGGGATTTGAACTCCTGACCTCTGACTCCAAAGCCCGGGCTCTTGCCACTGAACCACACTGCTTCTCTATACTGCAGTATACTATACTGTAATATACGACATACTATCCTATTCCCAAGCGCTTAGTACAGAGCTCTACACACTGTAAGCGCTCAATAAATAAATACGATTGAATGAATGAATGAACGATATAGTCCCCAAAGCTATATCTTCAGCGCTAGGTAGCGCGGCACATACACAGTCGAAGCCCGGGTGCGGATTTGAAGCGAGGGAGTTCTGCGCATGCGCATGCGGAGCAGGGCGGGCAGGGGAGGAGAAACGGGGCGCATGCGCATTCGGAGCCTCGGCTAGGGGAGGAGGGGGCCCCGCCCCGGAGAGGGCGGAACATGCGCAGTCGGATTGCGCCACTCGGAGGTGCGGGGAGGAGGGAGGCCGGTCCTGGAGAGCGCGGTGCATGCGCGGTCAGAGCCCGGGCCGCGGGAGAAGGGAGCCCCCGCTCTGGAGAGCGTAGCGCATACGCGGTCAGAGCCCGGGCGGGAAGGGAAAGGGGGCCCTCCCGGGAGAGCGTGGAGCATGCGCAGTCGGACCGCGCCCTCGCTCTGTACGAAGCTTACTATGTTGCCAAGTTGTAAGAATAATAATGATGTCACTTATTAAGCGCTTACTATGTGCAAAGCACTGTACTAAGCGCTGGGGAATTTACAAGGTGATCAGGTTGTCCCACGTGGGGCTCACGGTCTTAATCCCCATTTTACAGAGGAGGTAACTGAGGCCCAGAGAAGTGAAGTGACTTGCCCAAGGTCACACAGGTGACAAGCGGTGGAGCGGGATTCGAACCCCTGAGGTCTGACTCGAAAACCAGGGCTCTTGCCACTGAACCACACTGCTTCGCTATACTGTCCTATACTATAGTGTGATATACTATATACTGTCCTGTTACCAAGCGCTTAGTACAGTGTTCGACACACAGTAAGCGCTCAATAAATACGATTAAATGAATGAATGAATGAATGAATGAACGATACAGTCCCCAAAGCTATATCTTCAGACCTAGAAGGCGCGGCGCATGCGCAGTCGAAGCCGGGATAAGGGAGGGGGAGAAGGGAGGGAGCATGGCGCATGCGCGTTCGGAGCCCGGAGGGAATGGAGGATCAATCAATCAATCAATCAATCGTATTTATTGAGCGCTTACTATGTGCAGAGCACTGTACTAAGCGCTTGGGAAGTACAAATTGGCATCACATAGAGACAGTCCCTACCCGATAGTGGGCTCACAGTCTAAAAGGGGGAGACAGAGAACAGAACCAGACATACCAACAAAATAAAATAAGTAGGATAGAAATGTACAAGTAAAATAAATAAATAAATAAATAAACAGAGTAATAAATATGTACAACCATATATACATATATACAGGTGCTGTGGGGAGGGGAAGGCGGTAAGGCGGGGGGATGGAGAGGGGGACGAGGGGGAGAGGAAAGAAGGGGCTCAATCTGGGAAGGCCTCCTGGAGGAGGTGAGCTCTCAGCAGGGCCTTGAAGGGAGGAAGAGAGCTAGCTTGGCGGATGGGCAGAGGGAGGGCATTCCAGGCCCGGGGGATGACGTGGGCCGGGGGTCGATGGCGGGACAGGCGAGAGCGAGGTACAGTGAGGAGATTAGTGGTGGAGGAGCGGAGGGTGCGGGCTGGGCAGTAGAAGGAGAGAAGGGAGGTGAGGTAGGAGGGGGCGAGGTGATGGAGAGCCTTGAAGCCCAGGGTGAGGAGTTTCTGCCTGATGCGCAGATTGATCGGTAGCCATTGGAGGTTTTTGAGGAGGGGAGTGATATGTCCAGAGCGTTTCTGGACAAAGATAATCCGGGCAGCAGCATGAAGTATGGATTGAAGTGGAGAGAGACACGAGGATGGGAGATCAGAGAGAAGGCTAGTGCAGTAGTCCAGACGGGATAGGATGAGAGCTTGAATTAGCAGGGTAGCGGTTTGGATGGAGAGGAAAGGGCGGATCTTGGCAATGTTGCGGAGCTGAGACCGGCAGGTTTTGGTGACGGCTTGGATGTGAGGCGTGAATGAGAGAGCGGAGTCGAGGATGACACCAAGGTTGCGGGCTTGTGAGACGGGAAGGATGGTAGTGCCGTCAACAGAGATGGGAAAGTCAGGGAGAGGACAAGGTTTGGGAGGGAAGACAAGGAGCTCAGTCTTCGACATGTTGAGCTTTAGGTGGCGGGCGGACATCCAGATGGAGATGTCCTGAAGGCAGGAGGAGATGCGAGCCTGGAGGGAGGGGGAGAGAGCAGGGGCAGAGATGTAGATCTGGGTGTCATCAGCGTAGAGGTGATAGTTGAAGCCGTGGGAGCGAATGAGGTCACCAAGGGAGTGAGTGTAGATTGAGAACAGAAGGGGACCAAGCACTGAACCTTGGGGAACTCCCACAGTAAGAGGATGGGAGGGGGAGGAGGAGCCTGCAAAAGAGACTGAGAAAGAACGACCGGAGAGATAAGAGGAGAACCAGGAGAGGACGGAGTCTGTGAAGCCAAGGTCAGATAACGTGTTGAGGAGAAGGGGGTGGTCCACAGTGTCAAAGGCAGCTGAGAGGTCGAGGAGGATTAGGACAGAGTATGAGCCGTTGGATTTGGCAAGCAGGAGGTCATTGGTGACCTTTGAGAGCGCAGTTTCCGTGGAATGAAGGGGACGGAAGCCAGACTGGAGGGGGTCGAGGAGAGAGTTGTTGTTGAGGAATTCTAGGCAGCGCGTGTAGACAACTCGTTCAAGGAGTTTGGAAAGGAATGGTAGGAGGGATATGGGACGATAACTAGAAGGTGAGGTGGGGTCAAGAGAGGGTTTTTTTAGGATGGGAGAGACATGGGCATGTTTGAAGGCAGAGGGGAAGGAACCAGTGGAGAGTGAGCGGTTGAAGATGGAAGTTAAGGAGGGGAGAAGGGATGGAGCGAGAGATTTCATAAGATGAGAGGGAATGGGGTCAGAAGCACAGGTGGCCGGAGTAGCACTTGAGAGGAGGGAGGAGAGTTCCTCTGAGGATACCACTGGGAAGGATGGGAGAGTAGCAGAGAATGTTGAGAGCCGGGGGGTTGGAGAAAGGGGGGAAGAGACTTTGGGGAGGTCGGACCTGATGGATTTAATTTTGTTAATGAAGTAGGAGGCCAGATCGTTGGGGGTGAGGGAAGGAGGAGGGGGAGGAACCGGGGGCCTGAGAAGGGAGTTGAATGTACGGAAGAGCTGGCGGGGGTGATGGGCATGGGTGTCAATAAGGGAGGAGAAATAGTTTTGTCTGGCAGAAGAGAGGGCTGAGTTAAGGCAGGAAAGGATAAACTTGAAGTGAACGAGGTTGGCATGGTGTTTAGACTTTCGCCAGCAGCGTTCGGCAGCTCGAGCATAAGAGCGAAGGAGGCGGACAGTGGCAGTGATCCAGGGCTGTGGGTTAGTGGTGCGAGAGCGGCGAAGGGAAAGGGGAGCGAGCGAGTCTAGCTGAGTAGAAAGGGTAGAGTTGAGAGCAGTAATCTGATCATCAAGACTGGGTAGAGAGGAGAGGGCGGCGAGGTGGGGTGTGAGGCGTTCCGAAAGATGGGAGGAGCGGGGCGCATGCGCAGTCGGAGCCTAAGAGAGGGGAGGAGGGGGCCCCACCCCGGAGAGGGCGGAGCATGCGCAGCCGCAGTGCGCCACGGGTGGGAGGGGAGGAGGGAGCCCCCGCCCAGGAGAGCATAGCGCACGCGCAGTCAGAGTCCGGGCGGGAGGGGGAAAAGGGTGCACGCCCGGGAAAGCGCGGCGCATGCACAGTCGGACCGCGCCCGCGCTCACTATGTACCAAAGGTTACTATGTTGCCAAATTGTAATAATAATAATGATGGCATTTATTAAGGGCTTACTATGTGCAAAGCACTGTACTAAGCGCTGGGGAATTTACAAGGTGACCAGGTTGTCTCACGTGGGGCTCACGGTCTTAATCCCCATTTTACAGTGGAGGTAACTGAGGCCCAGAGAAATGAAGTGACTAGCCCAAGGTCACTCAGATGACAAGCGGTGGAGCGGGATTCGAACCTCTGACGTAAAAGGAGACCAGGGCCTGGACACATAAAGGGGCCTGGTCCGGGAGGCAGAAGGGGACCGGGGCCTTGAGGTAGAGGGGGACCAGTGCCAGGAAGCAGATGGGTAACTAGGCTGGGAGACAGGGATACCAGGGCCAAAGGGCAGAAGGGGACCAAGGCCAAGAGGCAGGCTGGGGACCAGGGCAGGGAGGCAGAGGGGGACAAGGGCGGGAAGGCAGGTGGGATCACGGCCAAGACGTAGAGGGTTACCTGGGCCAGGAGACAGGGGGACCTGGGCTGGGAGGTAGAGAGGACCCAGGGCCGGGACGGAGAGAGACCCAAGGCTTGGAGGTAGAAGGCGACCAGGTGGACCGTAGCAGGCGGGGAAAAAGGTCAGGAGGCATAGGGGTACTTGGGCTAGGAGAGAGGGGGACCAGGGTCAGGAGGCAGAGGGGTACCTGGGCCGAGAGAGAGGGGGACCAGGACCAGAAGGCAGAATGGTACCTGGTCCGGGAAACAAAGTGACGAGGGCCGGGATGTAGAGGGGACCCAGGGCTGGGATGGAGAGAGACCCAAAGGCCTGGACGTAGAACGATACCAGGGCCAGGAGGCACAGAGGGACCAGGGCCGGGCGGCAGAGCGGGACCAGGGCCGGGAGGCAGATGGGTACCTGGGCCAGGAGACAGGGGACACCAGGGCAGGGAGGTAGAGGGGCATAGGGGTACCTGGGCCGGGAAGCAGAGAGGAGCCAGGGCCGAGAGGCCCGGGTTGGGGGGGGCAGGGGCAAGGTGGCATAGGGGGACTGGGGCTGGAAGGTAGAGAGGGAACAAGGTGGGGAGATAGAGGGGAACCAGGGCCAGGAGGCAGAGGGGTACCTGGGCAAGGCGACGGAGACCAGGGCTGGAACGGAGAGAGACCCCAGGCCGTAGAGGTTGAAGGAGACCAGGGCGGGGAGTCACACAGGGAGCAGGCCCGGGAGGCATATGGGGACCAGGGCAGGGCAGCAGAGGGGAACCAGGGCCAGGAGGCAGCGGGGTACCTGGGCCAGGAGACAGGCGGACCAGGGCTGCGAGGCCGAAGGGTTCCAGAGCCGGGAGGTAGAGGGGACCCAGGGCGGGCAGGGAGAGAGACCCAAGGGCCTGGAGGTAGAAGGAGACCAGGGCCGGGAGGCACAGGACCAGGGCAGGCTGCAAAGGGGGACCAGGGTCAGAAGGCCAAGGGGGACCAGGGTCAGGAGGCTGAGGGGGACCAGGGCCAGGAGACAGAGGGGATCCTGGGAAGGGATACAGGGCGACCAGAGCCGGGAGGCCAAGGGGTACCTGGGCTGGTAGACGGGGGCCAGGGCAAGGATGCTGCAGGGGATTTCGTCCAGGAGGCGGTGTGGTACCTTGGCCGGAGGCAGAGGGGGACCAGAGCGGAGAGGCCTTGGGGACCAGGGCAGGGAGGCAGAGGGGTCCGAGGGCCTGGAGGCAGCGGGGGACCAGGGCCAGGAGGCAGAGGGTGTATCCGGGCCGGTAGAAGGGAGACCAGGGCCTGGAAGCAGAGGGGAACCAGGGCCGGGAGGCAAAGGGGGCCCAGGGCCGAGAAGCGGTGTCACAAGGTCATGGTGGCAGAGAGCGGCCAGGACCGGGAGAAAGAGGGGGATCAGGCTGGGAGACAGGGCGACCAGGGCCGGGAGTCAGAGGGCTACCTGGGCCGGGAGACAGTGGGACTATGGCTGAGAAGCAGAGGGGAACCAGGGTCGAGAGGCGGGGTGTGACCAGGTCATAGAGGCAGAGGCCGGCCTGGGCCAGGAATTTGTGGGGGACCAAGGCAGGGAGCCAGAGGGGGACCAGGGCCAGGAGGTAGAGGGGTACCTGGGCCGGGAGGCAGAGGGGAACTAAGACCGAGAGGCGGTGGGGGATCAGGACAGGGAGGCAGAGGGGGACCAGGGTCTGGAGGTAGACGGCAGTACCAAGGCAGGGACGCAGAGGGGGACCAGGTCCAGGAGACAGGGGTACCAGGGCCGGGAGACGGGGATCATGGCAGGGAGGCACAAGGGTCCCAGGGCCGAATGGCAAAGGGGTATCTGGGCTGGATGACAGGGGGACCAGGGCAGGGCATCAGAGATGTACCTGGGCCGGGAGATGGGGATCAGGGCCAGGGGAATAGGGGGACCCGGACCGAGAGGCAAAGTGGTACCTGGGCCGGAAGACAGGGGGACCAGTGCCGGGAGGTTGAGGGAACCCATGTGCAGGACGCAGAGATGGACGAGGGCCTGGAGATAATAGTAATGATAATAATAATAATAATGGTATTTATTAAGCGCTTACGATGTGCAAAGCACTGTTCTAAGCGCTGGGGGGTTACACGGTGGTCAGGTTGCCCCCGCGGGGCTCACAGTCTTCATCCCCATTTTACAGATGGTAAGGAGGCCCAGAGAAGTGAAGTGAATTGCACAAGGTCACACAGCTGACAAGCGGTGGAGTAGGGATTTGAAAGCCTAACCTCTGACTCCAAAGCCCGGGCTCTTGCCGCTGAACCACACTGCTTCTCTATACTGTAGTATACTATACTGTAATATACGACATACTATCCTATTCCCAAGCGCTTAGTACAGAGCTCTACACACTGTAAGCGCTCAATAAATAAATACGATTGAATGAACGAATGAACGATATAGTCCCCAAAGCTTTATCTTCCGCGCTAGAGAGCGCAGCGCATGTGCAGTCGAAGCCCGAGGGGGGGGTTTGAAGCGAGGGAGCTCTGTGCATGCTCGTGCGGATCCGGGTGGGGGGGAGGAGAAACGGGCCTCATGCGCATTCGGAGCCTCGGCTAGGGGAGGAGGGGGCCCCGCCCCGGAGAGCGTAGCGCATGCGAGGTCAGAGCCAGGGCGGGATAGGAAACGGGGCCCTCCCTGGAGAGCGCGGAGCATGCGCAGTCAGAGCACGGGCGCGGGGGGGGGGGGAACGGGGCCCGTCCGGAAGAGCGCGGTGCATGCGCAGTCGGACCGCGCCCTCGCTCACTTTGTACGAAGCTTACTATATTGCCAAGTTGTAAGAATGATAATGATGGCACTTATTAAGCGCTTACCATGTGCAAAGCACTGTACTAAGCGCTGGGAAATTTACAAGGTGATCAGGTTGTCCCACGTGGGGCTCACGGTCTTAATCCCCATTTGCAGAGGAGTTAACTGAGGCCCAGAGAAGTGAAGTGACTTGCCCAAGATCACACAGGTGACAAGCGGTGGAGCGGGATTCGAACCCCTGAGGTCTGACTCGAAAGCTCGGGCTCTTGCCTCTGAAACACACTGCTTCACTATACTGTCCTATACTATAGTGTACTATACTATATACTATCCTGTTACTAAGCGCTTAGTACAGTGCTCGTCACACAGTAAGCGCTCAAAAAATACGATTGAATGTATGAATGAACGACACAGTCCCCAAAGCTATATCTTCAGGCCTAGAAGGCGCAGCGCATGCGCAATCGAAGCCCGGATAAAGGCGGGGAGAAGGGAGGGAGCATGGCGTATGCGCGTTCCAAGCCAGGAGGGAAGGGAGGAGCGGGGCGCATGCGCCGTAGGAGCCTAGGCGAGGGGAAGAGGGGGTCCTGCCCCGGTGAGGGCGGAGCATGCACAGTCGCAGTGCGCCACGGTTGGGGGTTGAGGAGGGAGCCCCCGTCCTGGAGAGCATAGCGCATGCATGCGCAGTCAGAGCCCGGACGGGAGGGGGAAAAGGGGCCACGCCCGGGAGAGCGCGGCGCATGCGCAGTCGGACCGCGCCCGCCCTCACTATGTGCCAAATTATAATAATAATTATAATGATGGCATTTATTAAAAGCTTACTATGTGCAAATCACTGTACTAAGCGCTGGGGAATTTACAAGGTACCAGGTTGTCTCATGTGGGGCTCACGGTCTTAATCCCTATTTTACAGTGGAGTTAAATGAGGCCCAGAGAAATGAAGTGATTTGCCCAAGGTCACACAGGTGACAAGCGGTGGAGCGGGATTTGAACCCCTGATGTAACAGGAGACCAGGGCCTGAACACATAAAGGGGCCAGGTCCGGGAGGCAGAAGGGGACCAGTGCCAGGAAGCAGATGGGTACCGAGGTTGGGAGACAGGGATACCAGGGCCAAAGGGCAGAGGGGGACCAAGGCCAAGAGGCAGGCTGGGGACCAGGGCAGGGAGTCAGAGGGGGACAAGGGCGGGAAGGCAGGAGGTAGAAGGCAGACGGCAGTACTAAGGCAAGGCAGCGGAGGGGGACCAGGTCCGGGCGACAGGGGTACCTGGGCCGGGAGACAGGGGGTCCAGGGCAGGGAGGCAGAGGGGTCCCAGGGCCGGATGGCAGAGGGGTATCTGGGCTCGGTTACAGGGGGACCAGGGCAGGGAAGCAGAGGGGTACCTGGGCCGGGAGATGGGGACCAGGGCCGGGAGACAGAGCAGGCACAAGGCCAGGGGAATAGGGGGACCCGGACCGAGAGGCAAAGTGGTACCTGGGCCGGAAGACAGGGGGACCAGTGCCGGCAGCTTGAGGGATCCCATGTCCAGGACGCAGAGATGGACCAGGGCCTGGAGGTAATAATAATAATAATAATGGCATTTATTAAGCGCTTACGATGTGCAAAGCACTGTTCTAAGCGCTGGGGGGTTTCACGGTGATTAGGTTGCCCCCCGCGGGCTCACAGTCTTCATCCCCATTTTACAGATGGTAATGAGGCCCAGAGAAGTGAAGTGACTTGCCCAAGGGCACACAGTTGACAAGCGGTGGAGTCGGGATTTTAGCGCCTGAACTCTGACTCCAAAGCCCGGTCTCTTGCCACTGAACCACACTGCTTCTCTATACTGTAGTATATACTATACTATACTGTAATATACGACATACTATCCTATTCCCAAGCGCTTAGTACAGTGCTCTACACACTGTAAGCGATCAATAAATAAATACGATTGAATGAATGAATGACCGATATATTCCCAAAGCTATATCTTCCGCGCTAGAGAGCGTGGCGCATTTGCAGTCGAAGCCCGGGTGGGAGTTTGAAGCGAGGGAGCTCTGCACATGTGCGTGCGGAGCAGGGTGGGGGTGAGGAGAAACGGGGAGCATGTAGTCCGGGGATTGGAGGGGACCGGGTATTTCCCTGCATCTCTTAGCCTCGGTCAGCAGAGTTCGCCCTCTGAGCTTTTCCCGACCCCTGCAAATCAACCGGTGCTGGAGAATCGGCCCAGTTTGGGGGTTCCCCTGAAGTTCGCAAAGTCGGTCATCAGGAGGCGCACTAAAACCTCCTCCATTTCAACCTAAGCAACGGGTTCTTGAATATTGCCTGGGGTCGGGGATACACCTGCAGCTCGCGTGGTCGGCCAGCAGAGGGCGCCCTCGCAGCTCCACCCTTTTACCCCAATAAACTGGGGCTTGTGGATTGGCTGGGGTCAGGGATTCTCCGAAAGCCACGAGCTCGGCCAGCAGAGGACTCCCTCGCAGCTCTTCCCGTTTCCCCACCTCTCCTTAAATGAGTGGAGAGTGGGGATCGGCTGGAGCCGGGGACATTCTTGCAGCTCTTGGGCTCGGCCAGCAGAGGGCGCCCTCGCAGCTCCTCACGGCCAACACGATATTCAGTGGAGTGCGGGGTTTGGCTGGGGCCGTGGCTCGACATGCAGTGCTCTGTGTGGGTCCGCAGATGGCTCCCTCGCTGCTCCTCCAGTTCCCCCCAATCAACTGGTGCTTGGGAATTGGCTGGGATCCAGGATTCCCCTGCAGCTCGCGAACTCGGCCAGCAGAGGACGCCCTCGCAGCTCTTACCATTTCAACTCGCAGGCCCGGCCAGCAGATGGCGCCCACGCATTTAATCCCGTCGCCGCCAAATTAGTGCAGTGCCGGGATTGGATGGCACAGGGTATTCACCTGCAGCCCTTAGACCCGCTCAGCAGAGGGTGCCCTCTCAGCTTCTCCCGACCCCTCCAAACCAACCGGTGCTTGGAGATCGGCTGAGGTCGGGTTTTATCCTGAAGCTCGCGAGGTCGGCCAGGAGGAGGCGCCTTCGAAGCTCTCCCGTAACCTCCAATTACCTCAGGGTTGGGGATTGGCTGAGGTCGGGGATTTTCCTGCAGCTCGCGAGCTCGGCCAGCAGAGGACGCCCTCGGAGCTCTTCCCGTTTGTACCCGTCACCTTTAATGAGTGGATCGTGGGAATCGGCTGGAGGCGGGGACATTCCTGTAGCTCCTTTTTCTCGGCCAACTGAGGGCGCCCTCGCAGCTCCTCACGGCCAACACGATATTCCGTGGAGTGCGGGGCTTGGCTGGGGCCGAGGCCCGACATGCTGTGCTCTGTGTGGGTTAGCAGACGGCGCCCTCGCAGCTCATCCCATTCCCCCCAATCAACTGCTGCTTGGGAACTGGCTGGGATCCAGGATTCCCCTGCAGCTCGAGAACTCGGCCAGCAGGGGACGCCCTCGCAGCTCTTACCATTTCACCCCTCTCTTCAACTGAGTGGAGCGTACGGATCTTCTGGAGCCAGGGACTGTCCTGTAGGTCCTCGGTTCGGACAACAGAAGGCGCCCTCGCATCACCTCTCTGCCCAAACCCCATTTCGTGGGTCAGAGAGAGGTTTGGGCAAGGGATTTCTCTGCAGCTCGAGGGCCTGGCCAGCAGATGAGGCACTCGCAGTTAATCCCGTCGCCCCCAGATTAGTGTAGTGCTGGGATTGGTCAGGCCCGGGTGTGCCCTTACAGGTCTTAGATTCGGTCAGCAGAGGGAGCCCTCTCTGGTTCTCCAGAACCCTCCAAATCAAGCGGTGCTTGGGGACCAACTGTGGATGGGGATTTCCATGACGTTAGCGAGTTCGACCAGCAGGGGGCGCACTAAAAGCTCCTCCCGTTCCCCAAAGCACCAGGTCCTTGGGGATTGGCTGGGGTGGGGGATACTCCTGCAGCTCGCGAGGTCGGCCAGTAGGGTCGCCCTCGCAGCTCCTCCCTTTCCCCCCAATAACCTGGGACTTCTGAATTGGCTGGGGTCTGGGATTCTCCTGAAGCTCGTGAGCTCGTTCAGCAGAGGATGCCCTCGCAACTCTTCCCGATCCCTCCCTCTCCTTAAATGAGTGGAGTGTGGGGAAATGTTGGAGCCGCGGAAATTCCTGCAGCTCCTGGGCTCGGCCAGCAGAGGGCACCCTCGCAGCTCCTCACGGCCCGCACGCCATTCAGTGGAGTGCGGGGATTGGCTGTGGCCGTGGTTCCACCTGCAGTGCTCTGTGTGGGCCAGCAGAGGGCGCCCTCGCCGTTCCTCCCATTCTCCGGAATCAACTGGGGCTTGTGAATTGGCTGGGGTCTGGGATTCTCCTGAAGCTCGCGAGCTCCTTCAGCAGAGGACGCCCTCGCAATTGTTCCCGTCCCCCCTCCCCTCCTCAAATGAGTGGAGAGCAGGGATCTGCTGGACCGGGGGACCGTCCAGCAGCCCCCAGTGCTCGGAAAGCAGAGGGCGTCAGTGCATCACCTTACGTCCCACTCCCAATTCAGTGGAGCGCGGATTGGTTGGGGCAAGGGATTTCACGGCAGCTCGCGGGCCCGTCCAGCAGTTGGCACCCTCGCAGTTGATCCCGTCGCCCCCATATTAGTGTAGTGCGGGGATTGGCTGGGACCGGGTATTCCCCTGCAGTTCGTCGTATCCATCAGCAGGGGACGTTCTCTCAGCTTCTCACGTCCCCTCCAAATCAACTGGTCCTTGGGGATTGGCTGGGTTTGGGGATACGCCTGCAACTCGCGAGGTCGGTCAGCAGGGGGCGCCCTCGCAGCTCCTTCCGTTCCACCCAATCTACTGGTGCTTGGAGAGTGGTTAGGGTGGGGACTCTCCAGCAGCTCGCGAGCTTGGCCAGCAGAGGAACCCTCGCCCACCTCTTCCAGTATCTGCCCTCTCCTTAAATTAGTGGATCGGGGGGATCGGCTGGAGCTGGGGATATTCCTGCAGCTCCTGGTCTCGGCCAGCAGAGGGCACCCTCGCAGGTCTTCACGGCCTACACGCCATTCAGTGGAGTGCGGGGATTGGCTGGGACCCTGGGCCGAACTTCAGTGCTCTGTTTGGGCCTGCAGAGGGCGCCCTCGCCGCTCCTCCCGTTCCCCCCAATCAGCTAGTGCTTGGGGACTGGCTGGGGTCGGGGATTCTCCTGCAACTCATGAAATCGGCCTGCAGAGGACGACCTCGCAGATCTTACCGTGTCCCCCATCTCCTCAACAGAGTGAATCGGAGGGATTTGTTGGAGCTGGGGACCGTCCTGCAGCTTCGGCCAACAGAGGGCGCCCTCGCATCACCTCTTGGCCCATCCCCCATTCAGTGTGGCGCGTATTGGTTGGGTTAAGGGATTTCTCTTCATCTCGCGGGCCCGCACAGCACATGGCGCCCTCGCCGTTAATCCCGTCTCCCCGAAATGTGTAGTGCGGGGATTGGTTGGGACCGCGTATTTCCCTATAGTTGTTAGATTAGGTCAGCAGAGGGCGCCCTCTCAGCTTTACCGGACTTCTCCAAATCTTGGGGATCGGTTGAGGTAGGGGATTCCCCTGAAGTTCGCTAGGTCGGCCAGCTGGGGGCGCACTAAGAGCAATTCCCATTATCCCCGAGCAGCTGGTGCTTGGGGAGTGGCTGAGGTCGGGGATACTCCTGCAGCCCTTGGGCCCTGACAGCAGATGGCGCCCTCGCAGCTCCTCCCTTTCCCCCCAGTAAACTGGGCCTTGTGGATTAGCTGGGGTCAGGGATTCTCCTGCAGCTATCGAGCTCCCTCAGCAGAAGACGCCCTCGCAACTCTTCCCGTTCCCCACCCTCCTTAACTAAGAGGAGCGTGGGGATGGGCTGGGGCCCGGGACACTAATGCAGCTCCTGGGCTCGGACTGCAGAGGGCGACCTCCCAACTCCTCACGTCCCAAACACCATTCAGTGGAGTGCGGGGATTAGCCGGGGCCGTAGCCCGACCTGCACTGCTCTGTGTAGGCCAGCAGAGGTCGCCCTCGCAGCTGCTCCCGTTCCCCGCAATCCACAGCTGTTTGGGGATTGGCTGGGGTCGGAGATTCTCCTGCAGCTCCTGAGTTCTTCTAGGAGATGACGCCCTCACAGCTCTTACCTTGTCCCCCGTCTCCTCTACTGAGTGAAGCGTAGGGACATGCTGGAGCCGGGGACCGTACTGCAGCTCCTGGGCTCGTCCAAAAGAGGGTGCCCTCATATCACCTCCCGGCAACACCACCCATTCAGTGGGGCACGGATTGGTTGGGGCAAGGGATTTTTCTTCAACTGGCGGGCCCGGTCAGCAGATGGCCCCCACGCAGTTAATCCCGTCGCCCCCAAATTAGTCGAATACCAGGATTGGCTGGGACCGGGTATTCACCTGCAGCCCTTAGACTCGGTCAGCAGAGGGCGCCCTCGCAGCTACTCACGACGCCTCCAAACCAACCGGTGATTGGGGATCGGCTGAGGTCGGGTTTTCTCCTGAAGCTCGGGGGGTCGGCCAGGAGGAGGCGCCCTCGAAGCCCTCCCGTTCCCTCCAATTACCTGAGGCTTGGGGAATTGCTGGGGTCGGGGATTTTCCCTCAGCTCGCCAGCTCGGCCAGCAGAGGACGCCTTCGCAGCTCTTTCCGTTTCTCCCCCTCTCCTTAACTGAGTGGATCGTGGGGATCGGCTGGAGGCGTGGATATTCCTGCAGCTCCTGGGCTCGGCCAACAGAGAGCGCCCTCGCAGCTCCTCCCGTTCTCCGAAATCAACTGGGGCTTGTGAATTGGCTGGGTTCTGGGATTTTCCTGAAGCTCGCGAGCTCGTTCAGCAGAGGACGCCCTTGCAACTGTTCCCGTCCCCCCACCCCTTCTTAAATGAGTGGAGAGTAGGGATCTGCTGGAGCCGGGGACCGTCCGGGAGGTCCTGGGCTAGGATAACCGAAGGCGCCCGCACATCACGTCACGGCCCACACCCAATTCAGTGGAGCGCGGATTGGTTGGGGAAAGGGATTTCTCTTCATCTCGCGTGCCCGGCCAGCAGATGGCACCCTGGCATTTAATCCCGTCGCCCCCACAGTAGTGAAGAGCGGGGATTGGTTGGGACCGGGTATTCCCCTGCAGTTCTTAGACTCAGGGAGAAGAGGGCGCCCTCTCAGCTTCACCCGACTCCTCCAAATCAACCGGTGCTTGGGGATCCCCTGAGGTTGGGGATTCCCCTGAATTTCGCGAGGTCGGCCAGCAGGGGTCGTCCTAAGAGCTCCTCCCGTTCACCCCGAGCAACTGGTGCTAGGGGAGTGGCTGGGGTCGGGGATACTCCTGCAGCTCGCGCACCCGGCCATTTAATGGCGCCCTCGCCGGTAATCCCGTCGCCCTCAAATTAGTGTAGTCCGGGAATTGGAGAAGACCGGGTATTTCCCTACAGCTCTTAGACTCGGTCAGCAGAGTTCACCCTCTCAGCTTTTCCCGACCCCTGCAAATCAACCGGTGCTTGAGAATCAGCTGGGTTTGGGGATACCCCTGAAGTTCGCAGTGTCGGCCATCAGGGGGCGCACTAAAACCTCCTCCCTTTCCACCTAAACAACTGGTGCTTGGGGATTGTCGTTGGTCGGGGATACTCCTGCAGCTCGCGAGGTCGGCTAGAAGGGGACGCCCTCGCAGGTCTTACGGTTTCCCACCTCTCCTCAACCTAGTGGAGCGGAGGGATCTGCTGGAGCCGGGGACCGTCCTGCAGCTCCTGAGATCGGCCACCAGACGGCGCCCTCGCATCACCTCCCGGCCAAAGCGCCATTCACTGGGGCGCGGATTAGTTGGGGCCAGGGATTTCTCTGCTGATCGCGCGCCCGGCCATCTGAAGGCGCCCTCGCCGGTAATCCCGTCGCCCCCAAATTAGTGTAGTCCGGGGATTGGAAGGGACCGGGTATTTCCCTGAAGCTCTTAGACTCCGTCAGCAGAGTTCGCTCTCTCAGCTTTTCCCGACCCCTGCAAATCAACCGGTGCTGGAGAATCGGCCGAGTTTGGCGGTTTCCCCTGAATTTCGAAAGTCGGTCTTCAAGGGGCTCACTAAGACCTCCTCCCGTTCAACCTAAGTAACGGGTGCTTGGGGATTGCCTGGGTTTCGGGGATACACCTGCAGCTCGCGAGATCGGCCAGCAGGGGGCGCCCTCGCAGCTCCACCCTTACACCCCAATAAAATTGGGCTTGTGGATTGGCTGGGGTCAGGGATTCTCCGGCAGCTCGCGAACTCGGCCAGCAGAGGACTCCCTATCAGCTCTTCCCGTTTCCCCCCCTCTCCTTAAATGAGTGGAGAGTGGGGATCGGCCTGGAGCCGGGGACATTCTTGCATCTCTTGGGCTCGGGCAGCAGAGGGCGCCCTCGCAACTCCTCACGGTTAACAATATATTCAGCGGTGTGCGGGGATTGGCTGCGGCCGTGGCCCGATATGCATAGCTCTGTGTGGGTCAGCAGAGGGCGCCCTCGCAGCTCCTGCCGTACCCCCCAATCAACTGGTGCTTGGGAATTGGCTGGGGTCGAGGATTCCCCTGCAGCTCGCGAACTAGGCCAGCAAATCACGCCCTCGCAGCTCTTACCACTTCCCCCCTCTCCTCAACTAAGTGGAGCGTAGAGATCTGCTGGAACCCGGGACCGCCCTGCAGCTCCTCGGTTCGGACAACAGAGGGTGCCTTCGCATCACCTCCCGGCCTACACCCCATTTCGTGGGGCACGGAGAGGTTGGGGCAACGGATTTTTCTTCGGCTCGAAGATCCGGCCTGCACATGGTGCACTCGCAGTTAATCCCTTAGCCCCCATATTAGTGTAGAGCGGAGATTGGCTAGGACCCGGTATGCTCCTGCAGTTCTTACACTCGGTCAGCAGAGGGCGTCCTCTCTGGTTCTCCCGAACCCTCCAAATCAACTGGGGCTTGGGGAGCAGGTGCGGTTTGGGATTCCAATGACGTTAGCGAGTTCGGCCAGCAGGGGGCGCACTAAAAGCTCCTCCCATTCCCCCAAAGACCAGGACCTTTGGGATTGGCTGGTTTGGGGGATACTCCGGCAGCTCGCGAGTTCGGCCAGCAGGGTCGCCCTCGCATCTCCTTCCTTCCCCCCAATGAACTGGGGCTTGTGTATTGGTTGAGGTCTGGGATTCTCCTGAAGCTCGTGAGCTCGTTCAGCAGAGGATGCCCTCGCAACTGTTCCCGGTCCCGCCCTCTCTTTAAATGAGTGGAGCGTGGGGAAATGTTGGAGCCGCGGAAATTCCTGCAGCTCCTTGGCTCGGCCAGCAGAGGGCGCCCTCGCAGCTCCTCACGGCCCACACGCCATTCAGTGGAGTGCGGGGATTGGCTGTGGCCGTGGCCCGACCTGCAGTGCTCTGGGTGGCACAGCAGAGGGCGCCCTCGCAGCTCCACCCGTTCTCCGGAATCAACTGGGGCTTATGAATTGGCTGTGTTCTGGGACTCATCTGAAGCTCGCGAGCTCTTTCAGCAGAGGACGCCCTCGCAATTGTTCCCGTCCCCCCCACCCCTCCTTAAATGAGTGGAGAGTAGGGAACTGCTGGACCCGGGGACCGTCCAGCAGCTCCTGGGCTCGGACAACAGAGGGAGCCCGCACAAACCCTCACGGCCCAATCCCAATTCAGTGGGGCGAGGATTGCTTTGGGCAAGGGATTTCTATGCATCTTGCGGGCCCGGGCATCAGATGGAACCCTCGCAGTTAATCCCTCGCCCCCATACTAGTGTAGTGCGGGGATTGGCTGGGACCGGGCATTCCCCTGCAGCTCGTAGAATCCATCAGCAGAGGACGTTCTCTCAGATTCTCAGGTCCCCTCCAAATCAACTGGTCCTTGGGGATTAGCTGGGGTAGGGGATACTCCTGCAGCTCGCGAGGTCGGCCAGCAGGGGGCGCCCTCGCAGCTTCTCCCGTTCCACCCAATCTACTGGGGCTTGGAGAGTGGTTAGCGTGGGGACTCTCCAGCAGCTCGCGAGCTTGGCCAGCAGAGGATGCCCTCGTAGCTCTTCCCGTATCCCCCCTCTCCTTAAATGAGTGGATCGTGGGGATCGGCTGGAGCTGGGGATATTCCTGCAGCTCCTGGGCTCGGCCAGCCGAGGTCGCCCTCGCAGCTCCTCACGGCCCACACGCCATTCAGTGGAGTGCGGAGATTGGCTGGGACCCTGGGCCGACCTGCAGTGCTCTGCGTGGGCCAGCAGAGGGCGCCCTCGCCGCTCCTCCCGTTCCCCCCAATCAGCTAGTGCTTGGGGACTGGCAGCGGTCGGGGATTCTCCTGCAACTCACGAAATCGGCCAGCAGAGGACGACCTCTCAGCTCTTACCGTGTCCCCCCATCTCCTCAACAGAGTGGAGCGTAGGGAACTGCTGGAGCCAGGGGACCGTCCTGCAGATCCGGGGCTCGGCCAACAGAGGGCGCCCTCGCATCACCTCCTGGACGACCCCCCCATTCAGTGGGGAGCGGATTGGTTGGGGCAAGGGATTTCTCTTCATTTTACGGGACCTGCCAGCAAATTGTGCCCTCGCAGTTAATCCCGTCGTCCCCAAATTAGTGTAGTGCGGGGATTGGTTAGGACCGGATATTCCCCTGCAGTTCTTAGACTCGGTCAGCAGAGGGTGCCCTCTCAGCTTCACCCCACTCCTCCAAATCAACCGGTGCTTGGGGATCGGCTGAGGTTGTGGATTCCCCTGAGGTTCGCGAGGTCGGCCAGCATGGAGGCGCACTAAAAGCTCCTCCGGTTCCCCCCGATCAACTGGTGCTTGGGGAGTGGCTGGGGTCGGGGATAGCCCTGCAGCTCGCGGGCCCTGAAAGCAGATTGCGCCCTCGCAGCTCCTCCCTTTCCCCCCAATATACTGGGCCTTGTGGATTAGCCGGGTTCAGGGATTCTCCTGCAGCTATCGAGCTCGCTCAGCAGAGGACGCCCTCGCAACTCTTCCCGTTCACCCCCACCCCTTAAATGAGAGGAGCGTGGGGATCGGCCGGAGCCCGGGAAACTCTTGCAGCTCCTGGGCTCGGACAGCAGAGGGGGCCCTCCCGGCTCCTCACGGCCCACACACCATTCAGTGGAGTGCGGGAATTGGCCGGCGCCGGGGTCCGACCTGCACAGCTCTGTGTGAGCCAGCAGAGGTCGCCCTCGCAGCTGCTCCCGTTTCCCGTAATCAACTGGTGTTTGGGCATTGGCTGGGGTCGGAGATTCTCCTGCAGTTCGTGAGCTCTTCTACTAGGTGACGCCCACGCAGCTCTTACCTTGTCCCCGGTCTCCACAACTGATTGGAGTGTAGGGATCTGCTGGAGCCGGGAACCGTCCTGCAGCTCCAGGGCTCGGCCAAAGGCGGGTGCCCTCACATCACCTCCCGGCCCACCCCCCATTCAGTGAGGCTCGGATTGGTTGGGGCAAGGGATTTCTCTTCAACTCCGGGTCCGGCCAGCAGATGGCGCCCACGCAGTTAATCCCGTCGCCCCCAAATTAGTGGAGTTCCGGGATCGGCTTGGACCAGGGATTCACCTGCAGCCCTTAGACTCGCTCAGCAGAGGGCGCACTCTCACCTTCTCCCGACCCCTCCAAACCATCCGGTGCTTGGGGATCGGCTGAGGTCGGGTTCTATCCTGAAGCTCGCGGGGTCGGCCAGGAAGAGGCGCCCTCGAAGCCCTCCTGTAACCTCCAATTAACTCTGGTTGGGGATTTGCAGGGGTCGGGGATTTTCCTGCAGCTCGCGAGCTCGGCCAGCAGAGGACGCCCTCGCAGCTCTTCCCGTTTCTCCACCTTAAATGAGTGGATCGTGGGAATCAGCTGGAGGCGGGGACATTCCTCCAGCTCCTTTGCTCGGCCAAATGAGGGCGCCATCGCAGCTCCTCACGGCGAGCACGCCATTCAGTGGAGTGCGGGGATTGGCTGGGGCAGTGTTCCGAACTGCAGTGCTCTGTGTGGGCCATCAGAGGGCGCCCTCGGAGTTCTTCCCATTCACCGCAATCAAATGATGCTTGGGGATTGGCTGGGGTAGGGGATTCACCTGCAGCTTGCGAGCTCGGCCAGCAGAGGACGCACTCGCTGCTCTTACCGTCTCCCCTCCTCCTCAACTGAGTGGAGCCGAGGGAACTGCTGGAGCCGGGGACCGTCCTGCAGCTCCTCGGATCGGCCAACAGACGGCGCCCTCGCCGGTAATCCCGTCGCCCCCAAATTAGTGTAGTCCGGGGATTAGAGGGGACCGGGTATTTCCCTGCATCTCTTAGACTCGGTCAGCAGAGTTCGCCTTCTCAGCTTTTCCCGACCCCTGCAAATCAACCGGTTCTTGAGAATCGTCTGTGTTTGGGGATTCCCCTGAAGTTTGCAAAGTCGGCCAGCAGGGGGGGGGCCTAAAAACTCCTCCCGTTCCACCTAAGCAACTCGTGCTTGGGGATTGTCGCTGGTCGGGGATACTCCTGCAGCTCGCGAGGTAGGCCAGCAGGGGACGCCCTCCCAGGTTTTACGGTTTCCCCCCTCTCCTCAACTGAGTGGAGCCTAGGGATCTGCTGGAGCCAGAGACCGTCCTGCAGCTCCTGAGCTCGGCCAACGTAGGGTGCCCGCACATCACCTCCCGGACCAACCCTCATTCAGTGGGGCGCGGGTTGTTTGGGGCAAGGGATTTCTCGGCAGCTCGCGCGCCCGGCCAGCGAATGTCGCCCTCACAGTGAATCCGTCACCCCCAAATTAGTGTAGTGAGGAGACCGGGTATTCCCCTTCAGCTCTTAGATTCGGTCCGCAGAGGGCGCCTTCTCACATACTCGCTACCCCTTCAAATCAAACGGTGCTTGGGGAAGGGTGAGGGTGCGGATTATCCTGAAGTTCGAGATGTCGGCCACCTGGGGGCGCACTAATATCTCCTCCCGTTTCCCCCAAGCAACTGCTGCTTGGGGACTGCCTGGGGTCGGGGATACACCTGCAGCTCGCGAGGTCGGCCAGCAGACGGCGCCCTCGCATCTCCACCCTTTCACCCCAATGAACTGGGGCTTGTGGATTGGCTGGGGTCAGGGATTCTCCGGCAGCTCGCGAGCTCGGCCAGCAGAGGACTCCCTCGCAGCTCTTCCCGTTTCCCCCCCTCTCCTTAAATGAGTGGAGAGTGGGGATCGGCTGGAGCCGGGGACATTCTTGCAGCTCTTGGGCTCGGACAGCAGAAGCCGCCCTCCCAGCTCCTCACGTCCCACACAACATTCAGTGGAGTGCGGGGATTGGCAGGGGCCGTAGCCCGACCTGCACTGCTCTGTGTAGGCCAGCAGAGGTCGCCCTCGCTGCTGCTCCCTTTCCCCGCAATCAACAGATGTTTGGAGATTGACTGGGTTCGGAGATTCTCCTGCCACTCGTGAGTTCTTCTAGGAGATGAGGCCCTCGCAGCTCTTATTTTGTCCCGCGTCTCCTCAACTGAGTGGAGCGTAGGGACCTGCTGGAGCCGGGGACTGTCCTGCAGCTCCTGGGCTCGGCCAAAAGAGGGTGCCCTCACATCACCTCCCGGCAACACCCCCCATTCAGTGGGGCGCGGATTGGTTGGGGCAAGGGATTTCTCTTCAACTCGCGGGCCCGGCCAGCAGATGGCGCCCACGCAGTTAATCCCGTCGCCCCCAAATTAGTGTAGTACCGGGATTGACTGGGACTGGGTATTCAGCTGCAGCCCTTAGACTGGGTCAGCAGAGGGCGCCCTCACATCTGTCCCTGTCCCCCCACCCCTACATAAATGAGTGGAGAGTAAGGATCTGGTGGAGCCGGGGACCGTCCTGCAGCTCCTGGGATCGGACGACAGAGGGAGCCCGCCCATCACGTCACGACCCACTCCCAATTCAGTGGGGCGAGGATTGGTTGGGGAAAGGGATTTCTCTTCATCTCGCGGGCCCGGCCAGCAGATGGCACCCTGACATTCAATCTCTTCGCACCCACAGTAGTGAAGTGCGGGGATTGTTTGGGACCGGGTATTCCCCTGCAGTTGCTAGACTCAGGCAGAAGAGGGCGCCCTCTCAGCTTCACCCGACTCCTCCAAATCGACCAGTGCTTGGGGATCGGCTGAGGTTGGGGATTCCCCTCAAGTTCGCGAGGTCGGCCAGCAGGGGGCGACTAAAACCTCCTCCCGTTCACCCCGAGCAACTGGTGCTTGGGGAGTGGCTGGGATCGGGGACACTCCTGCATCTCGCGTGCCTGGCCAGCTCATGGCGCCCTCGCCGGTAATCCCGTTGCCCCGACATTAGTGTAGTCGGGGATTGGAGCGGACCGGGTATTTCCCTGCGGGTCTTAGACTCGGTCAGCAGAGTTCACTCTCTCAGCTTTTGCCGACCCCTACCAATCAACCGGTGCTTGAGAATCGGCTGAGTTTGGGGATTCCCCTGAAGTTCGCAATGTCGGCCAACAGGGGGCGCACTAAAACCTCCTCCCGTTCCACCTAAACAACTAGTGCTTGGGGATTGTCGTTAGTAGGGGATACTCCTGCAGCTCGCGAGGTCGGCCAGCAGGGGACGCCCTCGCAGGTCTTACGGTTTACCACCTCTCCTCAACCTAGTGGAGCAGAGGGATCTGCTGGAGCTGGGGACCGTCCTGCAGCTCCTGGGATCGGCCAACAGACTGCGCCCTCGCGTCACCTCCCGGCCAAAGCCCCATTCACTGGGGCCCGGATTAGATGGGGCCTGGGATTTCTCTGCTGATCACGCGCCCGGCCAGCTGATGGCGCCCTCGCCGGTAATCCCGTCGCCCCCAAATTAGTGTAGTCCGGGGATTGAAGGGGACCGGGTATTTCCCTGCAGCTATTAGACTCAGGAAGCAGAGTTCGCCCTCTCAGCTTTTCCCGACACCTGCAAATCAACCGGTGCTGGAGAATCGGCCGAGTTTGGCGGTTCCCCTGAAGTTCGCAAAGTCGGTCATCAGGGGGCGCACTAAAACCTCCTCCCGTACAACCTAAAGAACGGGTCCTTGGGGATTTCCTGGGGTCGGGGATACACCTGCAGCTCGCGAGGTCGGTCAGCAGAGGGCGCCCTCGCAGCTCCACCCTTTCACCCCAATAAACTGGGGCTTGTGGATTGGCTGGGGTAAGGGATTTTCCGGCAGCTGGCGAACTCGGCCAGCAGAGTACTCCCTCGCAGCTCTTCCCGTTTCCCCCCCTCTCCTTAAATGAGTGGAGAGTGGGGATCGGCTGGAGCCGGGGACATTCTTGCAGCTCTTGGGCTCGGCCAGCAGAGGGCGCCCTCGCAGCTCCTCACGGCTAACAAGATATTCAGCGGAGTTCGGGGATTGGCTGCGGCCGTGGCCCGACAAGCAGTGCTCTGTGTGGGTCAGCAGAGTGCTCCCTCGCAGCTCCTCCCGTACCCCCCAATCAACTGCTGCTTGGGAATTGGCTGAGGTCGAGTATTCCCCTGCAGCTCGCGAACTAGGCCAGCAAATCACGCCCTCGCAGCTCTTACCATTTCCCCCCTCTCCTCAACTGAGTGGAGGGTAGGGATTTGCTGGAGCCCGGGACGGCCCTGCAGCTTCCTGGTTCGGACAACAGAGGGCGCCCTCGCATCACCTCCCGGCCCACACCCCATTTCGTGGGGCACGGAGAGGTTGGGGCAACGGATTTTTCTGCAGCTCGAGGGCCTGGCCTGCACATGGTGCACTCGCAGTTAATCCCTTCGCCCCCAAATTAGTGAAGAGCGGGGATTGGCGAGGACCCTGCATGCCCCTGCAGTTCTTAGACTCGGTCAGCAGAGGGCGCCCTCTCTGGTTCTCCCGAACCCTCCAAATCAAGCGGGGCTTGGGGAATTAGCGAGTTCGGCCAGCAGGGGGCGCACTAAAAGCTCCTCACGTTCCCTCAAAGCACCAGGACCTTGGGGATTGGCTGGTTTGGGGGATACGCTGGCAGCTCGCGCGATCGGCCTGCAGGGTTGCCATCGCAGCTCCTCCCTATCCCCCCAATAAACTGGGGCTTGTGTATTGGCTGGGGTCTGGGATTCTCCTGAAGCTCGTGAGCTCGTTCAGCAGAGGATGCCCTCGCAACTGTTCCCGGTCCCGCCCTCTCCTTAAATGAGTGGAGCGTGGGGAAATATTGGAGCCGCAGCAATTCCTGCAGCTCCTGGGCTCGGCCAGCAGAGGGCGCCCTGGCAGCTCCTCACGGCCCACACACCATTCAGTGGAGTGCGGGGATTGGCTGTGGCCGTGGCCCGACCTGCAGTGCTCTGGGTGCCCCAGCAGAGTGCGCCCTCGTAGCTCCTCCCATTCTCCGGAATCAACTGGGGCTTATGAATTGGCTGGAGTCTGGGATTCTTCTGAAGCTCTCGAGCTCGTTCAGCAGAGGACGCCCTCGCAATTGTTCCCGTCCCTCCCACCCCTCCTCAAATGAGGGGAGAGTAGGGAACTGCTGGACCCGGGCACCGTCGAGCAGCTCCTGGGCTCGGACAACGGAGGGCGCCCGCGCAACCCCTCACGTCCCACTCTCAATTCAGTGGAGCGAGGATTGGTTTGGGCAAGGGATTTCTATGCATCTCGCGGGCCCGGACATCAGATGGCACCCTCGCAGTTAATCCCTCGCCCCCATATTAGTGTAGTGCGGGGATGGGCTGGGATCGGGTATTCCCCTGCAGCTCGTAGAATCCATCAGCGGAGGACGTTCTTTCAGCTTCTCACGTCCCCTCCAAATCAGCTGGTCCTTGGGGATTAGCTGGGGTCGGGGATACTCTTGCAGCTCGCGAGGTCGGCCATCAGGGGGCGCCCTCGAAGTTCCTCCCGTTCCACCCAATTTACTGGTGCTTGGGGAGTGGTTAGGGTGGGGACTTTCGAGCAGCTCGAGAGCTTGGCCAGCAGAGGACGCCCTCGCAGCTCTTCCCGTTTCTACCCCTCTCCGTAAATGAGTGGGTCGTGCGGATCTGCTGTAGGCGGGGACATTTTGCAGCTCCTGGACTCGGCCAACAGAGGGCGCCATCGCAGCTCCTCTCGGCGAACACGCCATTCAGTGGAGTGTGGGCATTGGCTGGGGCCGTGGCCCGACCTGCAGTGCTCTGTGTGGGCCAGCAGAGGGCGCCCTGGGAGTTCCTCCCATTCCCCGCAATCAAATGATATTTGGGGATTGGCTGCGGTCGGGGATTCTCCTGCAGCTCACGAGCTCGGCCAGCAGAGGACGCCCTCGCTGCTCTTACCGTTTCCCCCCTTCTCCTCAACTGAGTGGAGCGGAGGGATCGGGATCTGCTGGAGCCGGGGACCGTCCTGCAGTTCCTGGGATCGACCAACAGACGGCGCCCTCGCATCACCTCCCGGCCAACGCTCCATGGGGACCTAGGTCCAGAGGGAGAAGGGGACTAGGGCCAGAAAGTAAAGTGGGTCCAGTGCTGAAAGACAGAGGGGGACAAGGGCCGGGAGGCAGAGGGGGACCATGGCTAGGAGGCAGAAGGGTACTGGGCAGAGAGACAGGGGGACTAGGGCCAGAAAGTAGAGGAGACCCAGGGCCAGATTGTAGAGAGACCCATAGGGCTGGAGGTAGAAAGCGACCAGGGCCATAAGGCACAGAAGGACCAGGACCAGGAGCTCGAAGGGGACCAGGGCAGGGTGTCAGAGCAGGACCAGGGCCAGGAGACAGAGGGGTAACTGGGCCCAGAGGCAGAGGGATCCAGGGCCGAGAAGCAGGGGGGACCAGGGCGGAGAGGCAGAGGGCGAACTAGGGCCAGAGGGAGAAGAGGAACAGGGCTGGGTGGCAAATGGAGACCAGAGTAGGTAGGTAGAAGGCGATCAGGTGCAGGAGGCAGATGGGGATCAGGGCCGGGTGGCAGAAAGTAACGAAAGCTGGGAGGTAGAGGACGATCAGGACAGCGAGGCAGAGGGAATTAGGGCCACGAAGTCGGGGGCTACAAGGGCCGGGAGGCATAGGGGGACGAGCGCCAGGAGGCAGAGGGGGACCAGGCCCAGGAGGCAGGTGGGGTTCAGGGCCGGGAGGCAGAGGGGGATGAGGGCCAGGAGACAGAGGGGGACCAGGGCCGGGAGGCAGATTGGGACCAGTAGCGGGAGGCGGAGGTGGACCAGGGGCTGGAGAAAGAGGGGAACCAGGGCGGGGAGGCAGAGGGGTACCATGGCCAGGATTTAGAAGGGTACCTTGGCCGGGAGAGAGGGGGACCAGGACCGGTAGGCAAAGTCGGACTAGGGCAGGGAGGCCCCGGGGTATCAGAGCCAGGGGGCAGAAGGGTACTTGGGCCGGTAGATGAGGTAACAGGGCCGGAAGGCAGAAGGGTACCTGGGTCGGGAGGCAGAGGGGGACCAGGGTAGGTAGGGAGAGGGGGACCAGGTCCAGAAAGCAGAGGGGTACCTGGGCCGGGAGATGGCAGATCAGGACCGGGAGGCAGAGGGGGATCAGGGCAGGGAGGCACTGGGGTCCCTGGGCCGGGAGACAGGAGGACCAGGGCCGAGAGGCAGAGGGGGATCAGGGCCGAGAGTCAGAGGGGGACCAGGGCCGACACGGGGAGCGGGACCAGGGCAGAGAACAGAGGGGGACAACGGCCGCGAGACGGGCAGCATATCTGGGTGGTATACCTGACCTGGGACGGAGAGGGAGAACCGGGCCTGGAGGCTAAGGTGGACGGGGGCAGGTAGGCAGAGGGGGACCAGGGCCAGAAGGCAGAGGGGTACCTGGGTTGGGAGACAGGGGGACGAGGTCCGGGAGGCATATGGGAACCTGGGCCGGGAGACAGGCCTACCTGGGCCAGGAGACAGACGCATCATGGCCGAAAGTCCGAGGGGTACCAAGACTGAGACTCAGGTGGGATCCAGGGCAGGGAGGTAGAGGGGGACCAGGACCAGGAGGCAGAGGGTAACCAGAGCAGGGAGGCAGAGAGGGACCAGGGCCGGGAGGCAGAGGGATACTTGGGTTGGGGGACAGGTGGACCAGGGCCGCAGATAGAGGGGAACCAGGTTCGGGACGGAGAGAGACCCAAGTACCTGGCGGTAGAAGGAGACCAGAACCGGGAGGCACAGAGGGACCAGGACCGGGAGGCAGAGGAGGACCAGAGCAGAGCGGCAGAGGGGGACCAAGGTAAGGAGGCTGAATGGTCCCTGGGCCAGGAGACAAGGCGACCAGGGCATGGAGTTTGAGGGGAGCCACGGCCGGGGAGGAGAGAAACCCAAGGCCTGGAGGTAGAAGACCAGGGTCTGGAGGCACAGAGCGTCCACGACCAAGAGGCAGAGGGGGACCAGGGCAGAGCCGCAGAGGGCTACCAGGGCCAGGATGCAATGCAGTACCTGGGCCATGACCCAGAGGGACCTGAACAGTGAGGCAGAGGGATACCTTGACCAGGAGAGGGGGGACAAGGCCCGGGAGGTAGTAGGGGGACCAGGGCTGAGAGACGGGTTGGACTGGGGCATGGAGGCATAGGGGGACCAGGGCTGGGAGGTAGAGGGCACCCAGGGCCTGGACGGAGAGAGACCCAAGGGCCTGGAGTTAGAAAGAGGCCAGGGCAGGGAGGAACAGAGATACCAGGGCCGGGTGGCCGAGGTGGACCAAGGCAATGCGGCAGAAGGTGACCATGGCCAGGAGGCAGAGGGTTACTTGGGCCGGGAGTTGGGGGATAAGGGCCGGGGGGAGTGGGGGACTAAGGCCTGGAGGCAGAGGGTGACCAGGGCCAGGAGGCAGAGAGGCACCTGGGCCAGGAGACAGGTGGACCGGGGCAGGGAGGCAGAAGGGTACCGCGACCCGGAGACAGAGGAACCAGGGTCGGGAGGCAGAGGGGGACCTGGGCAGGGGGGGCAGAGTGGTACCAGGGCCATAGCACAGAGGGACCAGAACAGGGAAGCAAAGGGGTTCCTTGCCCAGGAGACGGGGGACCTGGTCCTGGAAGTAGTGGGAGACCAGAGCTGGGAGGCGGTGCAGACTGGGACAGCGAGGCATAGGGGGACCAGGGCCGGGAGGTCCCTCCTCTCAAGTGCTACTCCGGCCACCTGTGCTTCTGACCCCATTCCCTCTCATCTCATGAAATCTCTCTTAACTTCCATCTTCAACCACTCACTCTCCACTGGTTCCTTTCCCTCTGCTTCAAACATGCCCATCTCTCTCCCATCCTAAAAAAAAACCCTCTCCTGACCCCACCTCACCTTCTAGTTACCGCCCCATCTCCCTCCTACCATTAAGAGTAATAAAATAATGGCATTTGTTAAGCGCTTACTATGTGCAAAGCACTGTTCTAAGGGCTGGGGGATTACAGGGTGATCAGGTTGTCCCACGTGGGGCTCACAGTCTTAATCCCCGTTTTACAGATGAGGGAACAGAGGCTCAGAGAAGTGAAGTGACTTGCCGAAGGTCACACAGCAGACATGTGGTGGAGCCGGGATTCCAACCCATGTCCTCTGACTACAAAGCCCGTGCTCTTTCCTCTGAGCCACGCTGCTTCTCTGTTCTTTCGAAACTCCTTGAACGAGTCGTCTACACGCGCTGTCTCGAATTCCTCAACACCAACTCTCTCCTCGACCCCCTCCAGTCTGGCTTTCGTCCCCAACGTTCCACGGAAACTGCCCTCTCAAAGGTCACCAATGACCTCCTGCTTGCCAAATCCAACGGCTCCTACTCTATCCTAATCCTCCTCGACCTCTCAGCTGCCTTCGACACTGTGGACCACCCCCTTCTCCTTAACACGCTATCCAACCTAGGCTTCACTGACTCCGTCCTCTCCTGGTTCCCCCCTTATCTCTCCGGTTCTTCATTCTCAGTCTCTTTTGCAGGCTCCTCCTCCCCTTCCCATCCCCTTACTGTTTGGGTTCCTCAAGGTTCAGTTCTTGGTCCCCTTCTCTTCTCGATCTACACTCACTCCCTTGGTGACCTCATTCGCTCCCACGGCTTCAACTATCATCACTAAGCTGATGACACCCAAATCTACATCACTGCCCCTGCTCTCTCCCCATCCCTCCAGGCTTGCATCTCCTCCTGCCTTCAGGACATCTCCATCTGGATGTCTGCCCGCCACCTAAAACTCAACATGTCCAAGACTGAACTCCTTGTCTTCCCTCCCAAACCCTGCCCTCTCCCTGACTTTCCAATCACTGTTGACGGCACTACCATCCTTCCCGTCTCACAGGCCCGCAACCTTGGTGTCATCCTCGACTACGCTCTCTCGTTCACCCCTCACATCCAAGCCGCCACCAAAACCTGCCGGTCTCAGATCCGCAACATTGCCAAGATCCGCCCTTTCCTCTCCATCCAAACCGCTTACCTGCTCGTTCAGGCTCTCATCCTATCCCGTCTGAACTACTGTATCAGCCTCCTCTCCGATTTCCCATCCTCTTGTCTCTCCCCACTTCAATCCATACTTCACGCCGCTGCCCGGATTGTCTTTGTCCAGAAACGCTCTGGGCATGTTACTCCCCTACTGAAAAATCTCCAGTGGCTACCAATCAACCTACGCATCAGGCAGAAACTCCTCACCCTCGGCTTCAAGGCTCTCCATCACCTCGCCCCCTCCTACCTCACCTCCCTTCTCTCCTTCTACAGCCCAGCCCGCACCCTCCGCTCCTCTGCCGCTAATCTCCTCACCGTGCCTCGTTCTCACCTGTACCGCCGTCGACCCCCAGCCCACGTCAACCCCCTGGCCTGGAATGCCCTCCATCCCCACATCCGCCAAGCTAGCTCTCTTCCTCCCTTCAAGGCCCTACTGAGAGCTCACCTTCTCCAGGAAGGCTTTTTAGACTGAGCCCCCTCCTTCCTCTCCCCCCCTCCATCCCCCGCGCCTTACCGCCTTCCCTTCCCTACTGCACCTGTATATATGTATATATGTTTGTACGTATTTATTACTCTATTTATTTATTTCTTTTACTTGTACATATCTATTCAATTTATTTTATTTTGTTAATAGGTTTGGTTTGTTCTCTGTCTCCCCCTTCTAGACTGTGAGCCCACTGTTGGGTAGGGACCGTCTCTATATGTTGCCAACTGGTAATTCCCAAGCGTTTAGTACAGTGCTCTGTACACAGTAAGTGCTCAATAAATACGATTGATTGATTGATTGGAGGCAGAAGGAGACCAAGGCCGGTAGGCAGAGGGTTACCTGGGCCAGGAGACAGGGGGACCAGGGCAGGGAGGCAGAGGGATATCTGGGCCTGGTGACAGAGTGACCAGGGCCGATAGGCAGAGGAGGACCACGGCCGAGAGGCAGAGGGATGCCGGGGCTGTGACGCAGGGGGGGACCAGGGCCGGGAGGCAGAGGGGCACCTTGGCTGGGAGGCAGAGGGGGACTAGGGCTGAGAGGCGGGAGGTACCAGGGCAGGGAGGCAGAGGGGGACCTGGTTTGGGAGATGGAGGGGATCCACGGCCGGGAGGCAGAGGGGTACCTGAACCGGGAAACAAAAGGACCAGAGCTGGGAGGTAGTGGGGTACCATTGGACCGGAAGTCCTGGGGACCAGGGCTGGTTGGTAGAGGGGACCCAGGGCTGGGAAGGAGAGAGGGCCCAGGGCCTGAAGGTAGAGGGAACCCAGGGCTGGGAGGCACAGAGGGACAAGGGCCGGGAGGCAGAGGGGGACCAGGACGGGGAGGCAGAGGGAGACCAGGGCCGGGCAGCAGAGGGAAACCAGGGCCAGGAGGCAGTGGGGTACCTTGTCCAGGAGACGGGGGACCAGGGCCGGGATGTAGAGGGGTTACCTGGGCCAGGAGAACCGGGGACCAGGTCGGGAGGTTGAGAGGGACCTGGGCCGGGAGACAGGGGAATCCGGGCCGGGAGGCAGAGGGGTACTTGGGCCCATAGACAGAGGGACCCCGGACGAGAGACAGTGGGGGACCACAGCCGAGAGGCAGAGGGGTACCAGGGCCGAGACGCAGGGGGGAACCCGAGCCTGGAGGCAGAGGGGTACCTGGGCTGGGAGGCGGGGTTCAGGGTTGGGATGCAGAGGGGGACCAGAGCTGAGAGGCGGGAGGGACCAGGGCAGGGACGTAGTGGGGGACCAGGACTGGGAGGCAGAGGAGTCCGGGATCAGGAGACGGGGGACCAGGGCCGGAATGTAGAGTGGTACCTGGGCCGGGATGTTGAGTGGACCCAGGGCCAGGACGGGTAGAGGAGAACCAAGGTAGTTGGAGACAAGGAGACTAGGGCTGGGAGGCGCAGAGGGACCAGGGCCAGGAGGCAGAGGGGGACCAGGGCCAGGAGGTAGAGGGGAACCAGGGCCTGGAAGCAAAGGGGGACCAAGGCCGGGAGGCAGAGGGGTACCTGGGCCAGGAGACAGAGGTGTACCTGGTCCGGGAGGCAGAAGGGAACCAGGGCCGAGAAGCGGTGGGTGACCAGGGCAAGGAGGCAAATGGGACCATGACCAGGAGGCAGAGGGGGACCAGAGCTCAGAGGCAGAGGGGTCCAGGGCCAGGATGCCCATTGGTACATGGCCCAAGAGACGGGGTCCAGGGCCGGGGGGCAGAGGGGGATCGGGGCCGATAGGCAGGGGGAACCAGGATATGCAGGCAGAGGCGAACCAGGGATGGGAGGCAGATGGGGACCAAGGCTGGGAGGCAGAGGGGGACCAGGGGCAGGAGGCAGAGAGGTGCCTGGGCCGGGAGACAGGGGGACCAAGGCTGGGAGGTAGAGGGGATCCCGGGCTAGGCTAGAGAGAGACCCAATTGCCTGAAGGATGAGGGAGACCAGGGCCAGGAGACACAGAGGGACCAGCGCCTGGAGGTAGAGTGGGATTAGGGCCTGGAGGAAGAGGAGGACCAGGGCCATGAAGCAGAAGGGTATCTGGGCTGGGAGCTAGGTGGACTAGGTCCGGGAGACAGAGAAGTACCCGGGCCGGGAGACAAGGGGACCAGGGCCAAGAGTCAGAGGGGGATCAGGGTTGAGAGGCAGGAGGGGACCAGGGCCGGGAGGTAGATGTGGGCCATGGCGGAGAATCAGAGGGGAATCAAGGCTAAGAGGCAGAGGTGTACCTGGGTCCGGAGACAGGGGACCAGGGCTGGGAGGTAGAGGGGACCCAGGGCTGGGAGGTACACGTTGATGAGGGCTGGGAAGACTTGCGGCACCCTGCCGGTAGGCAGAGAGGGATCAGGTCTGGGTGGATGATAAAAACCAAGGCAGTGAGGTAGAGGGGACCAACGGCTGGAAGGAGAAGGGGAGCAGGGCCGGAAGCTTGGCGGTGACCCGGGCCACAAAATAGAGTGGGACCAGGGCTGAAAGGCCGAAGAGGACTCGTGCTGGGAGGCGGCAGAGGGGTACTAGGGCCGGGGGAGAGGGGGCCAGGGCCAGGAGGTAGAGGGGACCTAAGGTCAGGAACGAGAGAGCAACCAGGGCCTGGAGGTAGAGTGAGACCAGGGCCGAGAGGGTGGGGGGAAAAGGGCTGGGAATGCAGAGGGGGACCAGTGCCAGGAGGGAGAGTGTTACCTGGGTCCGGAGACATGGGTACCAAGGCCTGGAGGTAGAGTGGACCCAGGGCCAGGACAGAGAGAAGGGCCAGGGCCAGGAGGTAGAGGGAGACTAGGGCTGGCAGGTACTGCGGGACCAGGGCCGGGAGGCAGTAATCAGGGTCTGGACGCAGAGGACCAGAGCCAGGAGGCAGAGGGCTACCTGGGCTGGGAGACAGGTGGACCAGGGCAGGGAGGCAGAGGGGTACCTGGGCCAGGGGAAAAGGTCACCAGGGCCAAGAGGCATAGGGCGACCAGGGCGGGGAGGCAGAGGGGGACCAGAGCCAGGAGGCCTAGGGGTACCTGGGCCGGGAGACATGGGGACAAGGGCAGGGAGGGAATGGGGTACTTGGGCTGAGAGATGGACGACCAGGGCCTGGAGGGAGAGGGAGACCATGGCCGAGAGACAGGGAAGGACCAGGGCCGGGAGGCAGAGGGTGAGAAGAGCATGGAGGCAGAGGGGGGCCAGGGCAAGGCAGCAGAGCGGGACCAGGGCCAGGAGGCAGAGCAGTACCTGGGTCCAGAGACAGGGGACCAGGGCCGGGAGGGAGAGAAGGGCCAGGGCCAGGAGGTAGAGGGAGACGAGGGCTGGCAGGCACAGGGGGAGCAGGGTGCAGAGGCAGAGGGGGGCCATGCCCGGAGGTACAAGGCGACAAGGGCTGGGAAGAACCACGGCACCATGCCAGTAAGGCAGAGAGGAACCAGGTCCGGGTGGAAGATGGGGACCAATGCAAAGAGGTAGAGGGGAAATAGGGCCAGAGGGAGAGGGGGCCCGGGGCCGGAAGGTCCGGGGGACCAAGGCCAGAAAGTAAAGTGGGACCAGGGCTGAGAGGCAGAGGGGAAGTAGTTCCGGGAGGCAGAGGGGGACCAGGGCATGGAGACAGAGTTATACCTGCACCAGCAAACGGGGATCTGGGCCGGGAGTTCGAGGGGTACCAGGGCTGGGAGACAGGGGGACCAGGGCCGGGAGGTAGAGGGGACCCAGGGCCGGGAACGAGAGAATGACCAGGGCCTGGAGGTATAGTGAGACAGGGACAGAGAGGCAGGGGGTGACCAGGGCCGGAAGGCAGATTGGGGGGACCATTGAGGGAAGGCAGAAGAGGACCTGGGCCAGACGGTAGAGGGGTACCTGGGTCCGGAGAAGGGGGACTAGGACCTGGAGGTAGAAGGGACTCAGGGCCGGGATAGAGAGAAGGGCCAAGGCCTGGAGGTAGAGGATGATGAGGGCTGGCAGGCACAGGGGGACCTGGGCTGGGAGGCAGAGGGCTACCAGGGACCGGAGGTACAAGGCGACAAGGGCTGGGTGGAACCGGGGCACCATGGCGGTAGACAGAGAGGGACCAGATCCGGGCAGAAGATGTGGACCAAGGTAGGGAGGTAGAGGGGAACTAGGGTCGGAGGGAGAAGGGGACCAGGGCCGAGAAGCCGGAGGGGTGGGCAGGGAAGACAGGCTGAGGGGGATTAGAACTGGGAATCAGAGGGGGACCAGGGCCAGGATTCAGTGGGGTACATGGGCCGGGAGGCAGAGGAGGTGACCCAGGGTTGAGAGGTGGGAGGGACCAGGGCAGGGACGCAGAGGGGTACCAGGAATGGGAAGCAAAGGTGGACCTAATGTCAGGAGGCAGACGGTGACCACGGCCAGGAAGCAGAGGGGTACCTGGACCGGGAAACGAGGGGACCAGGGCCTGGAAGTAGTGGGGTACATGGGCCGGAGGTCAGGAGGACCAGGGCCAGTTGGTAGAGGGAAACCAAGGCAGTGAAGGAGAAGGACCAGGCGAAAGAGGTAGAGGGGCACCAGGGCTGGGAGGCAGAGAAGGACCAGGGCCAGGAGGCAGATGGGTACCTGGGCCTGCAGCCAGGTGGACTAGGGCTGAGTGGCAGAGGGAAACCATGAGCCGGTGGCAGAGGGGTACCTGGAACAGGAAACAAGGGGACTAGTGCCGGAAGTTAGAGGGGTACCTTGGGCCGGGAGGCAGGGAGACCAGAGCGGGCAGGTAGAGGGCACCCAGGGCCGCGACGGAGAGAAGGACCAGGGCTTGGAGGTAGAGGGAGAACAGTGCCGGGAAGCACAGAGGGAGCAGGCCACGGAGGCAGAGGGGGACCACGGCACGGTGGCAGAAGGGAACCAGGGCCAGGAGGCCGAGGGGTATCTGGACTGGGAGGCAGAGGGGCACCTGGGCCAGGAGGCAAGGGGACCAGGGCCTGGAGGTAGAGGGCACCAAGGCCCGGGACGGAGAGAGACCCTAGGGCCTGGACGTAGAGGTAGATTCAGGCCGGGAGGGACAGAGCGACCAGGGCCGGGAGGCAGAGAGGGACGTGGGCCGGGAGGCAGTGGGACTAGGCCCGAGAGGTGGGGGGAACCAGGATAGGGAGGCAGAGGGGGACCAGGATGGGGAGGCAGAGGGGGATCAGGGCCCAGAGGCAGAGGGTGTACCTGGGCTGGGAGACAGGGGTTCAGGGCCAGGATGCAGAGGGGGGAAAAAACCACGATGCAGCGGGGTACCTGGGCCGGGAGGCAGAGGGGGATCAGGTCCAGAAGCAGAGGGGAACCATGTCCGAGAGCCAGGGGAGGACCAGGGCAGGCAGAAGGGGACCAGGAATGGGAGGTAGAAGGGGACCAGGGTGGGGAGGTAGAGGGGTATCAGGGTCAGGAGGTAGTGGGGTACCTGGGTTGGGAGACAGTTGGACAAGGGCCCTGAGCTAGTGCGAACCAAGGGCCGGGATGGAGAGAGACCCAAGGGCCTGGAGTTAGGAGACCAAGTCCGGGATGCAGAGGGACCGGGTCCGGGAGGCAGAAGAGTACCTGGGCCAGGAGACGGGGCCGGTGGCCAGGAGGCAGAGGCGTACTGGGCCAGGAGACGGGCAGCAGGGCTGGGATGTATATGGTTGGGATGGAGAGGGGGAGCCGGGCCTGGAGGCAGAGGAGGACCGGGGCCAGAAGGCAGAGGGTTACCTGGGCCGGGAGATGAGGGCCCAGGGCCGGGAGGAAGAGGGTGACCTGGGCCAGAAGTCAGAGGAACCAGGGTCGGGAGACACAGGGGGACCGGGGAGGAAAAGTGAGGGCGACAAGGGCAGGGAGGCAAAGGGGGACCAGAGCTGGGAGGCCGAGGGGGACCAGGGCCTGGAGGCCGGGGAAACAGGGAATAGGGCCTGGAGGTAGAGTTGACCCAGGGCCGTGATGGAGAGAGGGACCAGGGCCTGGAGGTTGAGGGAGACCAGACCCGGGATGCAGACGGGGATCAGGGTGCAGAGGCAGATGGGGACCAGAGCCAGGAGACAGAGGAGTACCTGGGCCGGGAGACAGGAGGACCATGACCGGGAGGCAGAGGTGTACCTGGACCTGGAGAAAGGGGGACCATGGCTGAGAAACAGAGGGGAACCAGTGCTGAGAGGCGGGGGCGACCAGGTCAGAGAGGCAGAGGCAGACCAGGGCCGGGGGGGCAGAGGGATACCTGGGCCGGGAGATAGGGGGACCAGGGCCGGGAGGCAGAGTGGTAACTGGGCCGAGAGCTGGGGGACCAGGACCAGGAGGCAGAGGTGTACCTGGGCCTGGAGGTAGAGCGGGATCATGGCCAAGAAGTAGGGGGGACCGGGATCATGAGGCATAGGGGGATCTGGGCCGGGAGACAGGGAGACCAGAGCCGAGAGGCAGAGGGGGACCAGGACAGGTTGGCAGAGGGGGACCAGGGCCAGTGGCGGTGGAGGCAGTGTGGAACCTGGGCCGGGAGACAGGGGGACCAGGGTCGGGAGGTAGAGGGGACCTGGGCCGGGATGGAGAGAGGGACCAGAGCCTGGAGGTCCAGAGAGAACAGGGCCGGGAGGCACAGAGGGATCAGGGCCGGGAGGCAGACGGGGACAGGTCGGGGAGGCCGAGGGGGACCAGGGCCAGGAGGCAGAGAGGATCCTGGGTCGGGAGGCTGAGGGGGATCGGGGCCGATAAGCAGGGGCACCAGGGTATGGAGGCAGACGGGGACCTGGGCCAGGAGGCAGATGGGGACCGGGGCCAGGAGACAGAGGGGTCCCTGGGACGGGAGAAGGCTACCTGGGACGGGAGATAGGGGGACCAGGGCCGTGAGGTAGAGGGAGACCAGGGACAGGAGGCAGAAGGATACGCGGGCTAGGGGGTAGAGAGTTACCTGGGTCTGGAGACAGGGGGCCAGGGCCTGAAGGTAGAGGGAACCCAGGGCCGAGATGGAGAGAAAAGCCAGGTCCAGGAGGGAGAGGGAGACGAGGGCTGGAATTCACAGGGGGACTTGGGCCAGAAGGCAGAGAGGGACTAGTCCGGGCGAAATATGGGGACCAAGGCAGGGAGGTAGAGGGGAACTAGGGGCAGGAGGGAGAAGGGGACCA
>NW_024044892.1:312257-344743 GCF_015852505.1 Tachyglossus aculeatus
TAACTCAAACCACCCAGAGTGCTGAGACACTTAAGGGTCAGTACGTGAACGACCACAAATATGGAATAGCTAGAGATAGGCTGAGGGGCTTGAGGGGAGAACAGATGATTCCCTTGCCCATTTTTGGAACCCCAGACAAGCCTCTTTTGGAATCGGAGATCTGGCCATCCCAGTTGGGATGATCCCTTCCAGAGACCAGGGTGGGGGAAGGAATTTCCCAGCAGCTCCCTCTCTTCCCCGGCTATTGGAGAGGACCACTGGCCCCTTCAGCCTGTCACCATCTGGAATCAAAAGCATTCACTTTGAGCAGGGCACTGGAAAAGTGGTGCAGCTGTACTGGAAAATGACAGCTAAGAGTTGTAATTATTGACACGTTATTGGTTATTTTCATCTGGGGACTCCCCAGCAGGAGGGGGTGGATGGCAGGGGACTTACCAATCAAAAATAAAGTAGGAGGAACGGGTCTGAGGGAAGGCAGGTACAGGAAAGCTGGGGCCTGGGAGGTGGCAGCAATGCTTGAATCACAGTCACTCACTGGAGCCTGAAGGATAGCAGCTTATGTTGGTTCATCTGCCGGTCTCAGCTCCGCAACATTGCCAAGGTCCGCCCTTTCCTCTCCATCCAAACTGCTACACTGCTCGTTCAAGCTCTCATCCTATCCCGTCTGGACTACTGCATCAGCCTCCTCTCTGATCTCCCATCCTCGTGTCTCCCCCCACTTCAATCCATACTTCACTCCGCTGCCCGGATTGTCTTTGTCCAGAAACGCTCTGGGCATGTTACTCCCCTCCTCAAAAATCTCCAGTGGCTACCAATCAATCTGCGCATCAGGCAGAAACTCCTCACCCTCGGCTTCAAGGCTCTCCATCACCTCGCCCCCTCCTTTCTCTCCCCCTTCTCCCCCTCTCCACCCACCTCGTCTTACCTCTTTCCCTTCCCCACAGCACCTGTATATATGCATATATGTTTGTACATAGTTATTACTCTGTTTATTTATTTTACTTGTACATATCTATTCTATTTATTTTATTTTGTTAATATGTTTGGTTTTGTTCTCTGTCTCCCCCTTCTAGACTGTGAGCCCACTGTTGGGTAGGGACTGTCTCTATATGTTGCCAACTTGTACTTCCCAAGCGCTTAGTACAGTACTCTGCACACAGTAAGCGCTCAATAAATACGACTGATTGATTGATTGATTGATTGATCTTTAGATGGTGGGAGCCCAGGCTCTGCCCCTTGGAGTCCTTCCTGGGGACATGCTTAGGGGCAGCTTCCCAGCCTGTCAGCCCCCGAGGCAGGCGTCAGTGGAGAGGAAAGAGTTGGGTTTAGGAAGGAAACTTACACATTCGATTTGGAAAAGTGGAGTTCCAACCGCCCAGATTGTGGGGCATTCAAGTGGAGAGGCCCTGGGAGCAAGAAGAAATACAGGTTTGTTGAGCAAGTCGGAGATAGGAGCTCTAAGGAGTCATCTGCATAGAAGAAGGAGAGTTAAAGAGGTGATGATAATGGTATTTGTTAAGCGCTTACTACGTGGAAAGCACTGTTCTAAGCACTGGGAGGGTTACAAGGTGATCAGGTTGTCCCGGGGAGCTCACAGTTTTAATCCCCATTTTACAGATGAGGTCACTGAGACCCAGAGAAATGAAGTGACTTGCCCAAAGTCACACAGCTGACAGTTGGCGGAGCCGGGATTTGAACCCATGACCTCTGACTCCAAAGCCCGTGCTCTTTCCACTGAGCCACGCTCCTTGCTGTGTGCAGAGTACTGTACTCTGCCCTGGGAGAGAATTATTATTACTATTATTATGGTATTTCTTAAGCGCTTACTATGTGCCAAGCACTGTTCTAAGCGCTGGGCTAGATACAAAGTAATCAGGTTGTCCCACGTGGGGCTCACAGTCTTAAACCCCATTTTACAGAGGAGGTAACTGAGGCACAGAGAAGTTGAGCGACTTGCCCAATGTCACACAGCTGATAAGTGGCGGAGCCCGGTTTAGAACCCACAACCTCTGACTCCCAAGGCCGTGCTCTTGCCACTAAGCCACGCTGCTTCTCCGGTGGGAATCAGACATGGTTCCAGTCCCAAGGGGGGCTCACAATCTAAAAGTAGAAGTGGGGACGGACCTGAAGACAGACAGATGAGGAATGATGAGACATAAAACCACAACACAAATGCATGAAATAAAAAGAAAAGTCAGCATGGTTCTGGGGCTAGAGGAGTAGAATTGCAGGTTCCACAGGGCTCAGAATTCAGGGCCCACCCATGGACAGTTTGACTTCTACAGCAGCTACCAGTCTTCCAGGGGCTTGGGAAGGCCTCAGGAAGAGAGTGGTTTTGTCTTTCCTGTCAGGGTGGTGGAACTGAGTATTCTCTATGGTACAGAGGAGAGCGGGTGTCGTTTCCAGGGTAAGCAGCATGTCTGGCTGTCCAGTGATGGAAATGACGAGAGCCCACAGCAGCAGGTTTTTATCCCTGACCCACCAAGCAAATAGCATTTCAGGAGCCAGGTACCCTTGGTGACGGGAGTGAAGGTAGCAGTTTCTACAGTTGCCATTCTCTGTAGCTGTGGAAGTGTCCAAGTGCTTGCCAGCAGGGTGGAGGAGAATGGATGGAGGCAGATGTGGATAGACTGAAAAGCTTAGCGGTGTCCAGTTTAGAAAGATAAAGACTGAAAGAGAAAGTTCGTGAAGTTTCTCACGGGGATATCCGATATGGAAGGGGTGAAGACACAGTAGGAAATGGGAAAGTCCACTGAAGCCTGGTAGTTTAAAAAAGAAAGGGAAACATTTCCTTGCACAGCAGTTTGTAAGTTTTTATCTCTAATCCACAACATTTACTGAATGCTTTGATAAAGGTGGGGCGGGCAGCTTCATCCTCTCGCTGCTGAAAGCTATAGAATCCGCACAAGACTCTCTCACTGCATCAGGAACCCCATCTACCTCGTCCTGAATCTCAAGAAAATCCCCATCTTTTAGGTTCGATCATTTCCCCCATCTACTTCCTTCTCATCCGCCACCCCACAACACATACACAGACTCCTGAGAGACACAAATGCATGGGAAGTCATCCACTGACAGATACTGACAGTATGAGAAGCAGAGTGGCTCAGCGGCAAGCACACGGGCTTGGGAGTCAGAGGTTATGGGTTCTAATACCGCTCCGCCACATGTCTGCTCTGTGACCTTGGGCAAGTCACTTAACTTCTCTGAGCCTCAGTTGCTTCATCTGTAAAATGGGGATTAAGACTGTGAGCCCCACGTGGGACAACCTGATCACCTTGTATCCCCCCTAGTGCTTAGAACAGTGCTCCGCATATAGTAAGCGCTTAACAAATGCCATCATTATTATTATCATTATTATTTTCAGGTTTGTCTAGAAAGTGATACAACAAGCATTTCTTTTCTTCCACACATGTGGAGAGAAAAACAGAGAGAAGAAATGGTGAGACAACTGGAACCCCATGAAAATTCACTATTTCAAATGGAATTTATCAATGCCATTATTCCAAGGAATTTCTGTATTTACTTATAAAATACAGCACATTCCTTTAGGGAAATCTGTGAAGATTAGCAGTGAACATGCTTGGAGAAAGGGACATTTAAATTATCAGTTGATTTGTAGCTAATTCACTTAGAAATTCCCGTGGTTGTCCAATCATCTGCAATCAGCACAGGCCAAAGTGGGTGTTCACCACTCTTGACCTACCTAAGAACTTGGAAGAGGTGCTTTGCTGGGGGGTTTTCCATCCTCCCTCCCACTCTCAAATGGGTTGGGGAAAACACACGATTCCAGACCCACCAGTATTTCATTTAGGGTTCAGATGCATTAAGCATGTTACTAAAGTTAAAGGCAGGTTTCAGTGTTGGGCATAACCACAAACAGTAATCGAAAACAAGCCAACACATCTTACAACAGGGTCAAGATTAGCTTAAAAGGACATCAACTGAACTTCAATAATCAATCAATCAATCATTCAATCATATTTATTGAACACTTACTATGTGCAGAGCACTGTACTAAGCAATTGGAGGAGTACAATACAGCAGAATTAGCAGACACATTCCCTGCCCATAACGGGCCCGGAATGCCCTCCCTCCGCACATCCACCAACTTAGCTCTCTTCCTCCCTTCAAAGCCCCACTGAGAGCTCACCTCCTCCAGGAGACCTCCCCAGACTGAGCCCCCTCCTTCCTCTCCCCCTCCTCTCCCTCCCCATATCCCCCGCCTTACCTCCTTCCCCTCCCCACAGCACCTGTATATACGTATATATGTTTGTACATATTTATTACTCTATTTATTTTACTTGTACATATTTATTCTATTTATTTTATTTGGTTTATATGTTTTGTTTTGTTGTCTGTCTCCCCCTTCTAGACTGTGAGCCCGCTGTTGGGTAGGGACTGTCTCTATCTGTTACTGACTTGTACTTCCCAAGCCCCTAGTACAGTGCTCTGCACACAGTAAGAGCTCAATAAATACGATTGAATGAATGAATGAATGAATAATGGAAAGAGCACAGGTCTGGGAGTTAGAGGACCTGGATTCTCATCCCAGCACTTGTCTGCTGTGTGGCCTTTGGTAAATCACTTGAATTTTCTGTGCCTCAATTTCCACATATTTTAAACTGCAATTAAATAACTGTCTCCCTCTCCTTTACGTTGTAAGCCCCGAATGGGACAAAGTCTGTGTTCAACCTGATTATAGTGTATCTATCCCAGCATTTAGCACAGGGTGTGGCAAATAGCAAGCACTTCTCTAGTACCACGGTTATTAATTATTTAGTTAATGCAGCCTGTAGTCTGATGCAGATCTGGGCTCCTCTTTCCTCTGCCATGGGCTCTTCTCCCTACTGGGTTTTCCAGGCTCCTCTAGGCAGCTCCTCCTGCTGCTCTCCTCACTTGAGCTCACCTTGACCTGATCGGAAAGAGACCCTCAACTTCATATCTTCCTTCTATGTGGCTTATCCTTGTTCCTAGCCCCCAGAACAAGTTCCACAACTGGCATTGGTTCATCCTGTGATAATGGAATCTGGGCAGCAAAGTCCTTTACACAGGGCAACCCCCACTCAGATTCCTGGTGGTTGCTCATGCTACCTTCAGAGGCAATCAGGACTGGGAAGTTTGCAAAGCAGCATGGCTCAGTGGAAAGAACCCGGGCTTGGGAGTCAGAGGTCATAGGTTTGAATCCCGGCTCCACCACATGACAGCTGTGTGACCTTGGGCAAGTCACTTAACTTCTCTGAGCCTCAGTGACCTCATCTGTAAAATGGGGATTAAGACTGTGAGCCCCACTTGGGGCAAACTGATGATGATGATGGCATTTGTTAAGTGCTTAGTATGTGGCAAGCACTGTTCTAAGCACTGGGGTAGATACAAGGTAATTAGGTTGTCCCACATGGGGCTTACAGTCTTAATTCCCATTTTACAGATGAGGTCACTGAGGCACAGAGAAGTTAAGTGACTTGCCCAAAGTCATACAGCTGACAAGTGGAGGAGCCAGGATTCGAACCCATAACCTGACTCCTAAGCCCATGCTCTTTCCACTGAGCCACGCTACTTCTCCTACACTGATCACCTTGTATCCCCCCAGCACTTAGAACAGTGCTTTGCACATAGTAAATGCCTAACAAATGCCATTATTATTATTATCTACCCCAGCCCCGGCTGTGAGTCAGCTTTTTGTCTGGAATGTTACTACTGAAGGAGAGAATTTTACTCCTCTAGAAGCCACAGAACCTATGTACTCCAACCTTTTCCCTTCTAGTTTTGCAAAGCTATTCTGCTCCGACCTTACCTTGCATCTACCCCAGCGCTTAGAATAGTGCTTGGCACATAGTAAGCACTTAACAAATACCAACATTATTATTATTATTGTTACTCCATAGCATTCATAGGGTCTCATCCCAGGCACTCTGAATCTTCCCTCCTCCGCTCCCCTCCACCCTGCAACCCCAAAGCAAAAGACCCTCTAGGGCTGCTGCAGATCTTATTGCCCCCCACTTTCCTAGACTGGAGTCACTGAGATGGTGAAGTGATGCTGGAGCTCAGCGAGAAGCGGCGTGGCTCAGTGGAAAGAGCATGGGCTTGGGAGTCAGAGGTCATGGGTTCAAATCCTGGCTCCACCACTTGTCAGCTGTGTGACTTTGGGCAAGTCACTTATCTTCTCTGGGCCTCAGTTACCTCCTCTGTAAAATGGGGATTAAAACTGTGAGCCCCACATGGGACAACCTGATCACTTTGTATCCTCCCCAATGCTTAGAACAGTGTTTTGCACATAATAAGTGCTTAACAAATACCAAAATTATTATGATTATGTAGGTGAGCAGGTGACGGCAGCAAGAGAGAAGAAGGAAGTGGAGGTGTGGGATGAAGTAGGATCATAGATCTTCTTCTCTGGGCCCCACTTTCCTCCTCCACCACTGCCTGCCCCAGTGTAGCCCCTCAGCTCCACAACTTTATAGCTCTAGTGAGAGGGGACTGCAAGAGCAGCGCTGCTACCTGCAGCAGCAGACATCTATTACATTACAGACAGAAAAAAAAATACAAAAATACATTTGGAATACAGAGAAGGATGTGGGGTGATGGAAGAAAATCGGGGTTGATTCTGGGATGTGGGTAAGACTCCAGGAAACCCAAGAAAAAAAATATAAAAATACATTTGGAATACAGAGAAGGATGTGGGGTGATGGAAGAAAATCGGGGTTGATTCTGGGATGTGGGTAAGACTCCAGGAAACCCAAAGGAACAGGGAGAATTGGGCTAGGACTTCCAGTGTAGGGGCTGCTTCTAGGGTGAATTTGATCAAGGAGCGACCAAAACTTCAGTGACTTCTAGAAGAAGCAATTTCTGCTTGATAGAAGTGAAATCTCTGGAAAATCAGCTTTAGCCCCTGTGGGGGAAAACTTCTAGGATCACTTCAAAGATAATAATAATGACGGCATTTATTAAGGGCTTACTATGTGCAAAACACTGTTCTAAGTGCTGGAATCCCTTAGAGTATATACTTCAGAAAGCTTCACTACGAAGATAAAACACATTGGCATTTCTTGCTGCATGGTTCAGTGGTTGGCTGGACACTGAGTCATTCTGGGCTCTAATCTGGCTCTGTGACTGATATGCTGTGTGATCTGGACTGAGACTCAACATCTCTGATATTTGCTTTCTCTTTCGGGATAATAGAGATCACCTGTGCTGCACCATGAAGTGGAGACAAAATAACATCGAAGACGAGAAGGCGTTCTCGGAAAGATATAGGCTATGGAAATCCAAGGACAGAGTATTAATTCCAGGAACGGTTAGTCATTATTTCGATCATTTCTTGAGATTCCTCTTCCATATTCTTTTTCACCCACCCTTGATTACTTTCCCAGGCTCCCTGCAGAACATGAATTTCTGACAGAGAGGGAGCACACAGAGTCAGGGTAAGCAAGGCAACACAAAGAACCAGCAGAAATATTAAACTGAGAATCTATCTATATTTGCTACCTGTCGAGTTCAGTGGAACCAAGTGATTCTGCCCCCTAGAATCTTCTATCAGTTCGGGTTCCCCCGACTGAGTTTAACACAAGCAGTTAGAGGTAGAAATAAGCAGGGCAGGGACACTTAGAAAGTAACTATTCACACGGATCCCATTCAGAAATCTCTCCTGTTACATGATCACATCCCATGACCCTGAGCTTAAACCTTCTTTTTCATCATTTCTCCATTCCCTTTCTAGAGAAGAGCCCCGAGCCTAAAAGAGACTCACCCAGTGCTCCGTATGTTCTCACTGGATCATGTAATGCCTTGTGAAGTTACAGTTGGGCAGCAGCAGTTATAGGGAGAAGATGATGTGAGCTCATCTCCCCCAGGGCTGTGATTACTGTGTCACTCACTTTGGCTGTGACACTGTCTCCAGGCAGATAATGAGACCTCTCCAAAGAATGACCCAGCTTCCCACCCCACTGCAAAATTTCTGTTTTGTCGAATCACGGGGATGGTTTAATTTAGTGCATCCAGGGACCTGGGGAAACTGTGATAAGGGTGCAGGTGCACGCAAGGAAGGGATTTATTTCCTGAGCACTACAAATTCGGCGTCTAGGCACATGTAAAGAAAAAAGATTATCTGTTCAACTTTGCTGGTTCCACTGATCTTTTCTTTCGAATTATCTTTAACATAAGATGTCTGTGATCTAAGGGTTAGAGATAAGGGTGAGTTAAGGGCAAACTGTGTGTGGTATCACTATTACAGCTTGGCATAGGGGGTCTAATGGTGGATAAATGTTTGTCACTCTGCAAAGGTTATGGTCATTGATAGTCTGGATGCCTGTTTGTCTTTGCAAATGTGTTTCTTTTTCAGGGACAAGGGAACGTTTTAGGCACTGAATCTTAGGGATTTGGAAAATAGCAGAAGGATGATAACTGGGAATATGCACTATTGTTAATTGTTATTAATAATGGTGACATTTGTTAAGCACTTATTATGTGCCAAGCGCTACATTAAGCTTTAGGGTAGATAATAATAATAATAATAATAATAATAATAATAATAATAATAATAATAATAGCATTTATTAAGCGCTTACTATGTGCAAAGCACTGTTCTAAACGCTGGGGAGGTTACAAGGTGATCAGGTTGTCCCACAGGGGGCTCACAGTCTTCATCCCCATTTTACAGATGAGGTAACTGAGGCCCAGAGAAGTTAAGTGACTTGCCCAAAGTCACACAGCTGACAAGTGGCGGAGCTGGGATTTGAACCCATGACCTCTGACTCCAAAGCCCGTGCTCTTTCCAATGAGCCATGCTGCCTCAAGATAACGAATTCCCACATCAGGCTCACTTTCTAAATAGGAAGGAGAACAGATATTGAATACCCGTTTTACAGATGAGGGAACTGAGGCACAAAGAAGTTAAGTGACTTGCCCAAGGTCACACAGCAGGTAAGTGGTGGAGCTAGGATTAGAACCCAGGCCCTCTATGTCCCAGGCCCATGTTCTTTCTAGTGGACAAAACTAGTTCCCTTTTGGGGAAAGAGCTGGTTTTTCGGACTATCAATTTTGTCCGGCTAAGCTGACACTGCTGGGTACTAAATTTATCTAACACATTATTCATTCATTCAATTGTATTTATTGAGTGCTTACTGTATGCAGAGCACTGTACTTAGTGCTTGGGAGAGTACAATGCAATGATAAACAGACACATTACCTGTCCACAACAAGCTTACAGTCTAGACAGGGGGAGATAGACATGAATACAAATAAATAAATTACAGACATAATAATGATGGCATTTGTTACGCACTTACAATGTGCAAAGCACTGTTCTAAGCACTGAAGCGCTGGGTGCTGTGGGGATGGGAGTGGGGAAGAAGAAAGGGAGCAAGTCAGGGTGATGCAGAAGGGAGTGGGAGAAGAGGACAGAGCGGGGCTTAGTCTGGTGCAGATGGCCAGGCCTCTGTCACTCTCCTGAAACAGCTTACAATATGACCCCCAACATCTTCTAATCACCTGCCCCCTCCTACCTTATCTCCCTGATTTGTTATTACAGCCCAGCCTTCCATCCTCTAATGCCAAACTACTTACTGTACCTCAATCTCTTCTATTTACTGACCCCTCACCCATATCTTGTCTGTGACCTGGAGTCTATAGTAAGGAGTTTCTGTTTGATACCGAGTGGGGTGGACAACCACTAGAGGTTTGGGAGGAGTGGGGAAATACGGACTGAATGGTTTCCTAGAAAAATGATCTGGGCAACAGTGTGAAGTATGGACTGGAGTGAGGAGAGACAGGAGGCAGGGAGGCTAGCAAGGAGACTGATGCAGCCATGAAGATGGAATAGGCTGAGTATTCGGATTAACATGGTAGCAACTTGGATGGAAAGGAATGGGCAGAATTCGGTGATGCTGTGAAGGTTGAACTGACAGGATTTGGTGACAGAATGAATATGTGGGTACAATGAGACAGATGAGTCAAGGATAACGCCAAGGTTAAGGGCTTGTGAGACAGTGAGGTTGGTGGTGTTGTTTATCATGATGGGAAAGTCACGGGGAGGACAGGGTTTGGGTGGGAAGATTAGGGGTTCTGTTTTGGACGTGTTAAGTTTGAGATGTGGTTGGAACATCAAAGTACAGAAGGCATGAGGAATTCTGAGGCTGCAATAAAGAAATCAGGGCTGGAGATCTAGGGCCGGACCCGGGGCAAATCATTTGACTTTTCTGAGCCTCAGTGTCTTTATCTGGAAACCACAGATGCGTGTGTGTCCCCTTTCCCCCCACACAACCCCTCCAGCTCCTCTCTCGCTTCTCTCTGCACAAGTGCTCATACCCCTTCACCCACACAGTGCCTCCACCTCCTCTCTGTTCCCTGGCTTGGGGTTAGAAACTGCACAATTAAGTCCCCCTTCACCCACACGTTCTTCAGTTTCAGAGGAAACTACTAGTTTGTGCATGTAGCCCCGGTCAACAGCCTGCTGCAACTGCAACTAAGTCCCTTCCTTTGACTTAAAACCATGGAACCAGGGCTGGACTGATTCCACATTTCTTACTGAGAAATCCCAGTAAAAAGGTGGAAGGAAGGGGAGGGAGGGAAGAGAGGATGTGAACGGCAGAAGCCTCCACAGAAACCATAGTAACTGCCACCCTTTTCCAACCATTTCCAAACAAGGAACTGTTCCTCAAAAGACTATTGTCATTTTGAACTATCATGCGTTTATAGGAAGTCCTATAAGATGAGCAGGTAAAACTGCTACAGTCGCTCACTGTCTCATCCATTGTCTCCACGACTTAAACTATGTTAATAACAATAATGATGGCATTTATTAAGAGCTTACTATGTGCAAAGCCCAGTTCTAAGCGCTGGGGAGGTTACAAGGTGATCAGGTTGTCCTACGGGGGGCTCACAGTCTTAACCCCCATTTTCCAGATGAGGTAACTGTGGCACAGAGAAGTGAAGTGACTTGCCCAAAGTCACACAGCTGACAATTGTCAGAACTGGGATTTCAACCCATGACTTCTGACTCCAAAGCCCAGGCTCTTTCCACTGAGCCACGGTTAGTCACCAGCCTAGTGACAGTGGGGAGGGGGTCAAGTTGGGGAAAAGGGAGGTGGGACATTCCAATACCCCTCTTGCAGTGGCCTCTCCATCCCCCTCCGTAATAATGATGACATTTATTAGGCACTTCCTATGTGCAAAGCACTGTTCTAAGAGCTGGGGAAACTACAAGGTGATCAGGTTGTCCCACAGGGGGCTCACAGTCAATCCCCATTTTAAAGATGAGGTAACTGAGGCACAGAGAAGTTAAGTGACTTGCCCAAAGTCACACAGCTGACCATTGGCGAACCCTGGATTTGAACCCATGACCACTGACTCCAAAGCCCCGGCTCTTTCCACTGAGCCACGCTGGTAAGTTCCTACCTCCTCCTCTCTGTCCCGCGAAGAGGTGGAGCCACAGGAGCTGGGGGTTATGCAAGGTGAGCATGACCCCTCCTGAGAAGCTAGGAGGAGGTGAGAGTGGTGGGACAATGGGGCTGGGGATAGGGAAGGATTCTGATTTTGATGTTTCAGAAGCAATCTCTCCGCCTCTCTTGGTCCACTTCATATATATTGTCTACTTCATATACACACATAAAAACACTTACATTTCATCTTCTCGAATTCCTCCTTCCCCATTTACAACCACAAACGATCCATCAATCAATGGTATTTTTTGAACACTTAGTGGCTTCAGAGGCTTGTACCAAGTGCTTGGGAAAGCACAATGTAATAGTTGTTAAAGACAATCGCTGCCCACAACGAATTTACAGACTACAAAGGGAGAAAGACAATAAAAGCAGGTAAGGGAGATTGCTTATCAGGATATTTACATAAGTGCTCTGAGGGTGGGGTGAATAGCAATACACTTAAGAAAGTCTCTCTTTATGTGGGGAGATGGAGTATCAGGACATTTACTTGAGTGCTCTGGGCTAAAAAAGCCTCTCTTTATGTGGTCACCCCGTTGTAAATCTGCCTGAGTGTCAGAAGGAAGGAAGAAACTGTATGGGTACACAGACCTGGGAGGAGCGAGTCGCTGAAGTTTTCCATCGTGTTCTTTCACCAGAAGGACCAAGCGTCATTGTACTCTGCCCACATCCATTTCTTCTCTTTAGCTGGATTCTTCATAGAGGGACCTTGGGGAAAAATAAGGCCAAGAGCTGATGTGTTGTTTGCCACCGAGGTCAAGGAGAGGAGAGGGGCTTTTCAACTTCTCCAGGACACATCGAAGCTTGGGGACACTTGGGTTACTATTGATTAGCACCAATGGGTGGGGAGAAAGAGGGATAACAGGCGTCCAGGAATGTTGCAACGTCATTCAGCTTGTAGTCTTTATCCTCTGCAAAATTGAAGGCTAGGTTAAAACTGCAGTTGATCCAGTAAAAACAAACGAAGGAGGTGAGGAGGAGCAGGAGGGTCTAGGTGGCCCTGGCCCCGGGGGAGGATTTGGAGGAGAGACTGGTGCTGTGAATGTGCTGGACTTGCTTGCGGTGTTGGTGTAGCACCATCACCATGTAGCCACTGGACCAGCACATGAGGAATACAAAGATGACATCTTGGAGAGTTATGATGTTGAGAAGCATCATATCATTCAAATATTTCACCCAGAATATGTTAGAGCAGTATTTTATATTTAAACTACTAACTGTGATGGTGGCATTTTGATGACTATTGTGGTGGTTAGTAAATTAATGTATATTGAAAGGTTCAGGATCCAGCAGAAGAGAAAAGAAGGGAGGATAATGATAATGATGGCATTTATTAAGCGCTTACTGTGTTCTGAGCGCTGGGGAGGTTACAAGGTGATCAGGTTGTCCCACGGGGGGCTCACAGTCTTAATCCCCATTTTACAGATGAGGTCTCTGAGGCACAGAGAAGTGAAGTGACTTGCCTAAAGTCACACAGCTGACAATTGGCGGAGCCGGGATTTGAACCCCTGACCTCTGACTCCAAAGGCCGCGCTCATTCCACTGAGCCACGCTGCTTCCCCATGGATGTACTTGATGTAATTCCCCAGAGGGCTCTGGGTTTGAACTGTGCACAGTGGGAGGTACCCGGACTGATGGTGACAGCCTGGAACACGCTCAGGAGACATGTGGTGCAGATGGAAAGGCCTCCGGTCACTCTTCGAATGTAGGTCAAAAGCTGGCATCCAGCTTCTTCCCATCTATTCTCTACCCCGGTGGCAAATATCAGTGAGGGAACACCTTGGGTGAGCAGCATAGCCATGTTGACTGCAGTCAGGTGGGTGAGGATCAGACCTGTGGGCTTCTTGCAATGGGGCTGGGAAATGAAATGGGAAACAGAAGTAGAAGTAAGTTGCCAACTTGTACTTCCCAAGCGCTTAGTACAGTGCTCTGCACACAGTAAGCACTCAATAAATGCAATTGAATGAATGAAAGTAGAAACAAGAAGCAGCATGGCTCAGTGGAAAGAGCAGAGGCTTGGGATTCAGAGATCATGGATTCAAATCCCAGCTCCCCCACATGTCTGCTGTGTGACCTTGGGCAAGTCACTTAACTTCTCTGAGCCTCAGTTACCTCATCTGTAAAATGGGGATTAAGACTGTGAGCCCCACGTGGGACAACCCGATCACCTTGTATCCCCCCCCAGCGCTTAGAACAGTGCTTTGCACATAGTAAGTGCTGAACAAATGCCATTATTATTATTATTATTATTATTTGGACTAGGTGTTGGTAGTGAGATAGGAGAGTTTGAGGCAAGGTGAAAAGGTTAGCATTTAGACGAGCAAAGTATGTGGGCAGTGAGTCCCCATTCTAGACTGTGAGCCCATGGTTGGGTAGGGACCATCTCCATATGTTGCCAACTTGTACTTCCCAAGCGCTTAGTACAGTGCTCTGCACACAGTAAGTGCTCAATAAATATAACTGACTGAATGAATGAATTGTTAAGTGCTTACTATGTGCAAAGCACTGTTCTAAGTGCTGGGGAGGATACAAGGTGATCGGGTTGTCCCACGTGGGGCTCACAGTCTTAATCCCCATTTTACAGATGAGGTAACTGAGGCATAGAGAAGTTAAGGCTCATGAGAAGCAGCATGGCTCAGTGGAAAGAGCCCGAGCTTTGGAGTCAGAGGTCATGGGTTCGAATCCCGGCTCCGCCAACTGTCAGCTGTGTGACTTTGGGCAAGTCACTTAACTTCTCTGTGCCTCAGTTACCTCATCTGTAAAATGGGGATGAAGACTGTGAGCCCCCCGTGGGACAACCTGATCACCTTGTAACCTCCCCAGCGCTTAGAACAGTGCTTTGCACATAGTAAGTGCTTAATAAATGCCATTATTATTATTATTATTATTAAGTGACTTGCCCAAGGTCACACAGCTAAGTGGCAGAGCCAGGATTCAGTAAGTGCATAGCTTGTGCCAAATCAGCTGTGTGACTTTGGGCAAGTCAGTTAACTTCTCTGTGCCTCAGTTACCGCATCTGTAAAATGGGGATGAAGACTGTGAGCCCCCCGTGGGACAACCTGATCACCTTGTAACCTCCCCAGTGCTTAGAACAGTGCTTTGCACATAGTAAGTGCTTAATAAATGCCATTATTATTATTATTATTAAGTGACTTGTCCAAGGTCACACAGCTGACAAGTGGCAGAGCCAGGATTTGATAAGTGCATAGCTTGTGCCAAATCAATCAATCTTCTTGAGTGCTTAGACTGTGCAGAGCACTGTACTAAGCACTTAAGTGAGTACGATATAACAGAGTTGGTAGACACGTTTCCTGCGGTGGTGGCCACTGTGGGGATGTAACTTCCTGCAGTAGATATCTTTTCAGAAGGACTTTGAAGACTGAGATAGTTGGAGTCCGGCAGATGTGCAGGGGGAGCGAGTTCCAGGCAGGCAGGATGTGAGCAAGGGGCAGCGGCAGGAAAAAAACAAGGTACAGTGATTTGATTATCTTGGGAACTAACAGCCTGATTGAAAGCCTGTAATCCAAGGGTGAGGGGGTTCTGGGTTTCTGTCTGATGCTTGACAATAGGGGCTGGGACTAAACGACCTCTCTACAAGTCTGGCCAACCCCACCTCCAATGTGCTTGGATTCAAAATGATTGATTCCCAACTTCCCACTTTGAATGGAAATAATTCATTAACTGGAGTTCCATGAAATCATTAAGCCATCACTGTAACTTGGATAGAAAGTTTCCAAGTGGGAGAGAAGTTTTATTCCTTCTTTGGAGACTTTTCACACTCCCACTGCAGACAAGTCAGGGTAATAACGGCCCCAGGGGAAAATGAGCTCACCCCACCTCCTCCCTATAACTGCTGCCCTGAAGGGAACCCTACAGTCATTCAACACTCCGGGCCCTACATGCCACAGTTCTGCAGAAGTGCCAACCAGCCCAGGTGAGTGCCACAACCTGCACAGGGAGCAAGAGGAAGGTTTGTGAATGGACTCTGAGTAGCTGAGTTGCCACCTTGTTGGCTTTCCCTACAACTTCTCTACCCACCTGTTCTGTCGTGGCTCAGTGAAAAGAGCCCGGGCTTTGGGGTCAGAGGTCGTGGGTTCAAATCCCAGCTCTGCCAATTGTCAGCTGTGTGACTTTGGGCAAGTCACTTCACTTCTCTGTGTCTCAGTTACCTCATCTGTAAAATGAGGATTAAGATCGTGAGCCCCCTTTGGGACAACCCGATCACCTTGTAACCTCCCCGGTGCTTAGAACAGCGCTTTGCACAGAGTGAGTGTTTAATAAATGCCGTCATTATTATTATTATCATTATTACTTTGTCCCTCATTTTTTCTACAATCTGCCCATCAGATATTAATTTCATTTTCTTCCTTCCTCCTTGCCTCTTTATGGATACAGGATAATCACATTAGACACGGGCACAGTTCCGGTTGGGGCTCAGAGTTGAAGTGGCAGAGAGCAGGTATCTTATGCCCATTTTACTGAAGTAGAAGCTAAGACTCGGGGGGCTAGATGAGAAGCAGCATCGCAAGGGGGAAAAAGCACAGGCCTGGGAGTTCTACTCCCAGCTCTACCACCTGCCTGCTGGGTGACTGAGGGCAAGTCTCTTCGCATCTCTATGATTCAGTTTCCTCATCTGTAAAATGGGGATTCAAAGCCTGTTCTCCCTCCCACTTAGACTGTAAGCCTCAGATGAGACAGGGTCTGTGTCTTTCCTGATTAAATTGTACCTATCTCAGTGCTTAATACAGTGCTTGGCAGATAGTAAGTGTTTAACAAATAATAATGATGATATTAACAATAATTGTGACATTCCATAGGTCACAAAGCAAGCCGGTGGCAGAGCTAGGGGAGAATCTGGGTCTCCTGTTTCACATTTCTTTCCACTTCCAAGAAACTGCTCAACGTTCTACTTTATCTCTTCTCTACTCATTTTTTTTCTTATTTTGTGTTTCTTTTCTTCCTTTATGATAATAATAATAATGATGGTGTTTGTTAAGCACTTACTATGTGCCATGCACTGTTCTAAGTGCTGGCCACTGTACTAAACACTCTATATTTTCTTTAACTTATCTCGTCTTTTCCTTTTCCTCCTATTTCTCCTTTTTTCCCATTTTTCTTTTCTTTTCTTTTCTGAGTTTTCTCCCACTTTCCTTTTCTTCACTTATCCTCCCACTTCACAACCTCACAGTCACAGCCCAGCAGCCCATTCCACAAAACCAACCGGTTTCTCCCGACAACTGTTATCCCACTGAGCTGTCTCAGACCCAGTGATAACGACTGTGACATTTATTAAGTTCTTACTATGTGCCAAGCATTGTGCTAAGCACTGGGATAGATTTTCTGTACTTCCCAAGCACCTAGTACAGTGGCCACTTAGTTAATACTACTACTACTACTACTACTACAGCTGCTTAGTATAGTGCTCGGCATACCGTAAGCACTCAATACTTACTGATCTCTTCATTTATATAGGCGCCTCAAGATTCCTGGAGACAAGTTCCCCAATTCCTGAAGTAATTTTAAGGGGTATCTTGCCTTCTGGGATCCTGAAGCATTTGCCTTGGTACTCTAATTTGCTGCCCATATAGAATTTAGATATGTAAATTTTGTTTTAGAGACTGAAAAGTTTAAAAGTTGTCTCCCAGATCTGATGGACAGAGACAGTGCAAGCCTATTATTCTGTTTCTATAATGCTTACATTTCATTATTTACCATTGCTGTGGGAGGACCCTGACCAACTTTCCTGGAGACTTGTATCCTAGCCTTGGCTCAGCCACTACCCTGCTGTTGGCCCACTGGGATGAGCACTGGGATTTAGGAGAATTTGGTTCTAATCCTGGCCCTGCAAGTAGGGAAATACCTATGGGGCTAAGCCATCAGTGGTAAAGATTAATGACCAAAGAACCACCTAGGACATTTCATGAGCTGCTGTGAGCTCCCTGTAGGGAGGGGAATGTGTCCACCAACTCTGTTGTGTTATACTCTCTCAAGCCTGCTCCCAATAAGCATTCCTGGCTCAGTGGAAAGAGCATGGGTTTAGGAGTCAGAGGTCATGGGTTCTAATCCTGGCTCCGCCGCTTGTCAGCTGGGTGACTCTGGGCAATTCACTTAACTTCTCTGTGCCTCAGTTACTTCATCTGTGAAATGGGGATTAAAGACTGAGCTCCACATGGGTCAACCTGTTTACCTCGTATCTCCCTCAGCGCTTAGAACAGTGCTTGACACATAGTAAGCGCTCAACAAATACCATCATCAGCATTCAATAAATACCATTTATTGATTGTCGGTCTTGTCAACCAATCAGAAAGCCGAAAAAAATAGCACAACAGCTATTAAGCAGTGTGGCTCAGTGGAAAGAACATGGGCTTGGGAGTCAGCAGTCATGAGTTCTAATCCTCGCTCTGCCACGTGTCTGCTGTATGACCTTGGGCAAGTCACTTAACTTCTCTGAGCCTTAGTTCCCTCATCTGCAAAATGGGGATTAAGACTGTGAGCCCCATGTGGGACAACCTGATCACCTTGTATCCCCCCCAGCACTTAGAATGGTGCTTTGCACGTAGTAAGCACTTAACAAATGCCATTATTATTATCATTATTATTAATGTAATTGCTGAATTGTGACGCTATCACAAAACAGTGGCTCCACACTGTGATTTTCTTGGTTGTAAATGGGTCCTGGGTATAAGCAAATTTTGTGCTTACTTCGTAATGTGTTACCCCCACACACACACTTCCTTACACACTTTCTGGACTTTGCTCCAGCGGGGACATAAATGACAGAGACAAGAGGGCATGAGTGACACCACACAAAGCCCTAGAGCTATGACCAAATCCTTCCCTCAGCTCCTCAGTACTGAGGTCCCTGGAAAAAGCCTCCCTTCATTTTCAATCGGAGACTCAATAAGGTTGCCTGTGGGGTGATCTTCATTAAGGCATTTAATCTTTACCAATCTCAATATACTCATCTGCAAAATGAGGATCAATCAATCATATGTATTGGGCACTTACTGTGTGCAGAGCACTGTATTAAGTGCTTGGGTACGTACAGTATAACAGAATTGGTAAGTGCATTCCCTGCCCACAATGTGCTTACAGTGTAGAGGGGAAGAAGACATGAATATAAATTAATATGATTATGAATATGTACATAGGAGCTGAGGATGGGATGAATATCAAGTGCTTAAAGAGTGTAGATCAAAGTAAATTTTACTGGGGACACTCCTATGATTAATGTATCTGATCTAATTATCTTGTATGTACCCCAAGCAGCATGGCTCAGAGCACAGGCTTTGGAGTCGGAGGCCATGGGTTCAAATCCCGGCTCCGCCAATTGTTGGCTGTGTGACTTTGGGCAGGTCACTTTACTTCTCTGTGCCTCAGTTACCTCATCTGTAAAATGGGGATTAAGACTATGAGCCCCCCATGGGACAACCTGATCACCTTGTAAACTTCCCAGCACTTAGAACAGTGCTTTGCACATAGTAAGTGCTTAATAAATGCCATCATCATTGTTATTATTATTATCACCACAGTGCTTAGCACATGGTAAGCAATTAATAAACATTACTCATTACTAATAATGAGGCGTTGTCAAAGTTATTTTTTGAGCACATACTGGGTGAAGAACACTGTACTAAGGCTTTGGGAGAGTACAACAGAGTAAGTAGTCATGATCCTTCTGTCAGGGAGTTTACAGTTTCATGAAAGTGCCTTGAAAAATAAACAAAGAATTCTAGGCAGACTCAGTGTTGATTTTTTTTTTTTTCAAAAAACAACAACTTCGACTTTTTCTTCAGGGAGCTTAGGTCTCTGTGGCTGACAAGACATTTTTAAAGATGTTTATGAGTGACCTGGTCTTTGGCATTTTCTTCCTCTCTCAAACGGCCATTGGCATCGTGGGCAACTCGATCGCACTCACGATGTATGTCAGAGTCTTCCTATCTCAACCCCATCAGAAGAAGCCCACAGACCTGATCCTCGTCCACTTAAGCTTAACCAACAAAGTGGTGCTCCTCAGCTGTGGTATCCCGGAGGTAATGGTTGCCTTTGGAATGAAGAATGTTTCGGATGACCTAGGGTGCAAGATGGTCCTGTATATGAATCGGGTGTCCCGGGGTCTTTCCATCTGCACGTCCTGTCTCCTGAGCGTGTTCCAGGCTGTCACCATCAGTCCAAGCACTTCCCGCTGGGCCAAGCTCAAGCACAGAGGCCCCAACTGCATCCTTCCTTCTTTCCTCTTCTTCTGGGTCCTCAATATGCTGATCTACATCAGAGTGATCGTAGCAAATCAAGCCATCAGAAACGTCACCCTATCAGGGATTGTTTATGCTTCCAAACATTGTTTCAGTAGTGCTGGGGTAAACAACGAACTCAGTCATTTTTATCAGTGCCATGACTCTCCGGGACCTCTTTTTTGTGGGTCTCATGAGCTGGGCCAGTGGCTACATGGTGACTGTGCTCTACCGACACCGTAAACAAGTCCAGCACATCCGCAGTAGCAGCCTCTCCCCTAAACCCTCCGTGGAGACCAGAGCCACCCGGACCATCCTGCTCCTCGTCACCTGCTTTGTTGGCTTTTATTGGCTTAACTGCATCATCACTTTGTATTTGACAAACGTGGTTGTAAAAGACCTGTATTTGGAAGGCATCAAGACCTTTTTCACTGCCTGTTACCCCACTCTCTGCCCCTTGGTGCTCATCAATAGTGATTCACGGTTCCCCAGGCCACAGTGTAGCTGGGAAAAATGGAAAAGCTCCTCCCCTTTCACAGATAACAATGACTGAACAAGTCACTTCCCAAACTTGATTTCTGCTGGGAAAATTTCAACAAAAGAGAGATGTGGCTTATTGCAGCCCTTGGCGTGGGTCCCAGAAAAGAAATCGATTTGGATCGGTCCTCCACTGTAGATTCACGCCCCCCTCCCCCGCCCCCGAAATCCAACATATTTCTCAGGGTGCAAGACTGTAGTGATTCAGACTCTTAGGCCTCTGTCTCCCTTGGGGCTAGAATTGTATTAAGGCCAAGCAAGACTAAAATGAACTCAGGAGAAGGGAGTTGGGACCCATTTTGAATAAAGAATTTATGAACCAATGTGATTGCTTTGCCATCCAGGCACAGAGCGTGTGTGTGTGTGTGTGTGTGTGTGTGTGTGTGTGTGTGTGTGTGTGTGTGTGTGTGTGTGTGTGTGTGTGTTCGGGGAGAAGGTGGTGGGGAGCTCTGATTTTTCATTCCCTGAAATGCATCAGTCTTGTCAATTATTCTGGCTGGACTAGACTGCCTCCAAGTTATTTCTACATCTCCTACAATTACCGTGCATTCTATTGCTTTCTTACATGGGCTTAGAAAGCACTATATGCTTTATGTACCATTACATTTATTATTGTGCCACCTCTGCCTGAATGCAAGGCATTTGAGTCTCTTATTTGCCCTCCTCAATTAGCAGGATATGTCCCAAAACCAGACAGACACATGATTCTTTCAGTTTTGCAGTGAGAGACTTCAAGGGACCTCGAGTTTGGGCTTCAAGTCTCTCTGCTGACTTCTTCCATTTTACCTATCCACTCACTTCACCTGATACACCTCAGCTCAAACCGTTTGCTTTTCCCCAGTTCACCTTCTAAATGTGTAGGAAAAGCTGGGATTATTTAGTAGAGGATGTTTGAGTGTGTGAGAGATTTGCATGCCTGTGGATCTGGTTTTCTCGTCACAGCCCCTTTCCTAGATTGCAGTATCTTCCTTGCCTCATGAGTTCAAGTCAAAGATGAGGTGGGGGAAATTCAGATTCAGGTGCGATGGGAGGGAGTCAGACATGGCAGTCCCCTTCCGGGCTTTCTTCATCCTGCCATTGTCTGCCCCTCTCTTCTTCTTCAACCCCTTCCTCCACATCATTCCATCTTGGTTCATCCCCCTCTCTGTAGAGAAGCAGCGTGGCTCAGTGGAAAGGGCCCGGCCTTTGGAGTCAGAGGTCAGGGGTTCAAATCCCAGCTCCACCAATTGTCAGCTGTGTGACTTTGGGCAAGTCACTTCACTTCTCTGGGCCTCAGTTGCCTCATTTGGAAAATGGGGATTAAGACTGTGAGCCCTCCGTGGGACAACCTGATCACCTTGTAACCTCCCCAGCGCTTAGAACAGTGCTTTGCACATAGTAAGTGCTTAATAAATGCCATTATCATTATTATTATTATTATTACACTGTACTAGTATGTAAACCTCTTTCAGAAAATTATCTGTTCTACCTAAAATTCTCTGACTTCAGTGTAAATGCCTTTCTCCTTTCGTTTACAGAGACAAGAGTGTTCATCTGTCCCTAGTAATGTGACAAGCAGTGTGGCCTAGAAGAAAGAGCACAGGAGGCCTGGGATTCAGAGGAGGACCTGGGTTCTAATCATGCCTCTGCCAATTCATTCATTCATTCATTCAGTCTATCATATTTATTGAGCGCTTACTGTGTGCAGAGCAATGTACTAAGCGCTTGGGAAGTACAAGTTGGCAACATATAGAGATGGTCCCTACCCAACAACGGGCTCACAGTCTAGCAACTGCTTGCTTTGTCACCTTAGGCAGGTCATTTAACTTCTCTGGGCCTCGGTTTCCATGTCTGCAAAATAGGGATTCAATGCCTGTTCTCCCTTCTACTCGGACTGTAAGCCCCATGAAGGACAAGGACTGTTATCTGATTAACATGTATCTATCCCAGTTCTTAGAAGAATGCTCTGAACAAAGTAAGCACATACCAAATATAATAATGATAATACTTGCCAAGTGTAGGAATCATTCCAACAAGACAATAAAGAAGTGGAATTTCACTTTGGGGTTGTTGATGGTGTTTTACTGAAGCACTTCAGTGTCCAAACAGCTGACGTAGCAGATTGAGTATTGGCCCCCCGCTCATCCCCATCAGCCACTGATCTCTGCTTCAGCTAGTCAATCAATCAATCAATCAATCAATCGTATTTATTGAGTGCTTACTGTGTGCAGAGCACTGTACTAAGCGCTTGGGAAGTACAAGTTGGCAACATATAGAGACGGTCCCTACCCAACAGTGGGCTCACAGTCTAGAAGGGGGAGACAGACAACAAAACAAAACATATTAACAAAATAAAATAAATAGAATAGATATGTACAAGTAAAATATACATATTTTATAGTCCATGCTATCTACTATGCAGATTGCCAGTCTTGTTGTGAGATAAATAAAAAATCACATTCAACTTGAGCTAGATTCTACTCTCTATTACCCCTTGAAGAGCCCATTAACCCTAGGACTTCTCTGTCCTGGATACCATTACTAAAAGAATGAACAAGCAATAATCTCAGCTGATTTGAGGATTCATCTGGGTACGCGATCCTATTACCCTTCCAAAAAATGATAAACTTCTGGGAATTAAATCATTGGCATATGATTTATCCTGCACCCTCCTCTTGCCCCCCAGGCAAGAACTCTTTGGTGGGAAAATCTGCCAGTTAAGTGGTCACCATGATCTGATGGGCTAAAATCTGCTACAGAGAAATGAATCCCTCAGGAGATGTGGGATATGCCTCTTTGAATTCCCAACCACCTGCCCCTGACCTGTGCATCTTCCCCAGCCTAGATTGTCCTGTGTGGGTGGGGAGGGGGAGAGGAGTGGTTGTGGAGCACAGGGGGTCCCAGTGGAGGTGAGGAGAAGTGATTCCCTTTGGGAAATGTGAGGCATGTTGCTCTGAGTCCCCACCCTGTCCTTGACCTGGCTGAACCCCCACACCCACCTCTGTCTCCTACCTTAACTGGCAGAACAAAAAACAACCTCTAGCATTCTTGAGAAATGTAGTATTCACCAATTTAAACTTCCTCGAAGTTGACCAGTCTCGGAGGAATTTGTCAAGCAGGAGGATTTCTGTCCAGAATGTTGGATTGACTTTATGGTACCATTCATCGGCCTCTACCCATGGGACTAAAACAAATGGCCTCTTGACAGTCACTTCTGGATCTAGGATTCTGTAAGAGCCCGAATTCTGAGCATGCAACTCTGATGGAGCTTCATAACATTTTACATCCATATTGACACTCAACATTCATTAGGAGCTTGCTTAATGGCTTAATTAATTGAATGTACAATACAATTTGGAGAAGCATCTCTAATAGGAGGGAGGTTTGTGCTTTCACTGGAGGCATCTCAGACTCCCAGTCCAGGGAGTGTCACAGCGACAGCAAGTGAGGCAGTAACCATCACACTGCGGGGAGTTGACCTCACACCACCTCATCCTTATAACTGCTGCTCTAAACCAGCTCATTCAGATACAGACAATGCAATCCTTCATCACTCAGCACAGCAGGGTCATAGTCATTCAGTCAGTCAGTCAGTTGTATTTATTGAGTGCTTACTGTGTGCAGAGCACTGTACTAAGCGCTTGGGAAGTACAATTCATCCACTGGTAGAGACAGCCCCTACCCACCAATGGGCTCACAGGCTAGAAGGGGGAGACAGACAAAACAACAAAACAAGTTGACAGATGTCACTACCATTAAAATAGATAAATAGAATTATAGATATATATGCATCATTAATAAAATAGAGTAATAATTATGTACAAATATACACAAGTGCTGTGTGCTTGACTATTTGCCAGCACTGAACTAAGTGCTTTGGTGGATATTCGGTGGAAAATCAGTTCAGACATAGTTCAAACATGGTGGAAGTCCCAAAATTGTCACCCCATTTCCCTCAACATAAAAAATATGTACCATTTTAAAATGTTGCTGGTGTATTGTGAGAACTGATGATCGTGGTATGATTTGCAGAGTGTGAGTCGAGTATTTTCTGTGAACATTTACTTAAGGGAGTAATACTGTGAGCCCCACGTGGGACAGGGACAATTTCCAACTTGATTGTGTTGTATCTACCCCCGTGCTTAGTACAGTGCTTGGCACACAGTAAGCATTTAACAAATACCATTTTAAAAAATCATGGAGTTTTGCCTTAATTTTAACTACTGGTAAACATACTCTGATTAGCATTCACAGGGGTACCAGTGTTGAACAAATGTGCTATTTCAGTTCTACTTAGTAATAACTTAACCTTTTAATCCAGTCTGTTTCCCTTGGATTTTATATTTTCTATTATCCTGTCCATCATAGCATATTTGCATTGGTATCTACATATCCTGCATTTTTAATGCATTGTTCCTGCTACTTCTTTCTGGTTCCCATATACCCTTTCTGATGATAAATAAATGCAAAATAATTTTATTCTTTCAGTAGAAACAGATTTTTCCAAAGGAATCATTGTGACTGACACTGCTGCAACATTGTTTGTAATTAGATGATTTTTCTAGTCAGACTGCAACATCATGTTTTCTTACTGGATCCACCTCATCCAAATTCAGATGGGTTTCAGATGGTTGAGAGTGAGCATATAAGTGGCACCAAGATTATATGAGGCCAAAATGGGAAAAAGATGGACTTAGGAAGTGTTTATACCTATCACGTTCTGAGAAAGATTAAACTGTTGGCTCATAGAAATATGGTTCTGGGGGAAAACAAAATTCAAGGAAAGTCCAATACAATTCTAGGGCACAGGTGAAAGCAGGAGAATAATGACACTATTGAGGGTGAAGAAAATATTCTGGGGCAATACAAATCATGTAGCACATCACCCAACATAAATTAAAAATGTGGCAATAATCATTAAAGCATTATTAAATGTCTACTCATTAACACCTGAAGCCAGGTTGGAGGGATGAAGAAGGCAGGTAGGATTTCTGGCTTTTGAAGGAGTTGATGGGGCAGGATGAAGCTGGGCAGGTGGGAGAAATAGAACCTGAAACAGCCATCATCTCAGGAATATTCAAATAGAATCATTGTTATTTATTGAACTTCCTCTTCTTTATTATTTCTCCCCCCTTCAGATTGGAGAAAGTTGGAAGACAGGATTGAGGGTTAAAGAGAAGAATTGTTGTCTGTACAGCAGAGAGGAGAATGATAGCTGTGTGAGCCAGTGTCCCTCCTGAGTTTGTCCCAGGTCTCTGAAAGAACCTGAGATTGTCCAATCATGGCTGTAAAGGCACAAACCTGGGGCAAAATCTCTAGCCTTTTACCTCTTTGAGGTCGGTCGCCTCTCATCCCCACTAAAATCCCTGCACTGTTTGCACCCCAACTCACAAAAAGAAAAAAATGATGCCTCTGGCAGGGAGGACAAGTGAGTGGGGGAGGCTAAGAATTTTTCCTGAGCCTGACTGAGTACATTCCAGCAAAACCGAGGGGAGAGCAAAGGGGGAGAGGCAGAAATAACCCAACAGTTCCCATCAATTCCATGCAGGGCCGATTCCCACGACCCTACCACATCCCCCAGCATCCAGTGTCCTGACCCCAGAATCTGCTCTCTTAGTGTTTCTTCTCCACCACCGGTATCTCCCTGCTAGAGCCTGGCAGAAGCGGAGATTCTCACCTGGCCTAGTCAGCACTCCCTCCACACTCCCCAGAGATGGACCCGTTGTCCCCGGCCAGGAGGGTCCTGCCCGGGGAAGCAATTATGGGGCTGAGGTGGGCTGAGATCATCTCCTCTAGGGCTGCCATTTCAGTGTCACTCACTGTAATGAGGCACAGAGAAATAAAGTGACTGACCCTTGGTCATGATCAGCAGTGATCCCTGGGTCCCCAGGCCACAGTGTGGGCCCATGAAGACGCAAGGCCTTTCTGCTTCCATAGATCCCTGTGGTGAACCACAGATTACCTTCTTGTCTAATTCTCTGTCAATACCCCCACTATGAAGGCTCTAGTAGGGAGGGATGTATATACTTTGGAAGAAAGCTTTATCCCATGCATCTGACCCTCTTTATTCAATGAGAGAAAACTGAACATCTGGTAGGTCCAGTGAGATAGCAAATTACTGGGGGGATTTATTATCTCCCTCTTTCTGTGCACGGACATTGTTCTCTACCCCCATATCCAGGCTGATGGTGTCGAGACTCCATTCCCTGAGCTCAGAGGAGAGAGGGGAGATGTCAAGAGCACAAAGATCATTACTTTTCCTGAAGAAATTAAGGAAAAAATTGGGCACATTTCAGACTTAAAAATCATTTTGAAAAAAGGATCAGACTTTATTGATTCCAGCTGGATTTCTCCACGGACCCTCTCCCTCTCTCAACTTGCACAACTCAACTTTCTCTTGCCCATCTCACAAAGCCCAGAGAACACATACATCTCTCCCAACGGGAAGTATTTTCATTCCCTTAAATCCACACCTCTAGATCTAGAACTCCTGGAAAATCTAACTAGTGGGAAATAGGGTGAAGTGCCACAGTCAACTCCATTTACTTTAGACTAACTTCTTGTTTTTTTCTTGGAATCATAGTTTGCAACTCTTTGACTTTTGAAACCAAGCCCCCTATCCTTTATGCCCCATCCCATCTTGTGCCTCAGCTCTTCCACATCCTCTAAGTACTTGGGTCCTCACAGCGCACTCCCAGAGCATGTATGTAGATATCTGCATATTCTATTGCTTCTTATTCCCTGAAATTTCTTTTAGTGTCAGTCTTCCCCAGTAGGAATCAAACCTATCAATTCTACTATGTTCTCCCAAGTGCTTAGTAAAGTGACCTACACACAGTACGTGCTCAATAAATGTTATAGAGTGACTGGTTTTCAAATCTAAGTTTAGGAGGGGAGTAGGTCTGATGACACTATCATTCACTGACCCAACACCTAAGTGGCCTAAGCATCACTGTGTTGGTTAAGCAGAAAGAAGGTGTTCCCCTTTCAGAGTGCAATTGACTAACAAACAGAAAACCTTGGTTTATATCATAAGCTTTTATCAGTACCCAATCCATGTTTTTCCCCTATACAGACAGGATTCAGGCACCTTCAATAAATCAACAATCCATCAAAGGTATTTTTTATTGCTTCTTGTATGGGTAAACACATTTGCTGCCCACAAGAAGTTCACAGACCACAGGGCTTGACCCATGATCCTCAGTTCTGAAATCGAATCCAACCTCCCAATAGCCTCTTGGTTTTCTCCACCATTCCAATTAAATTGGATTCAATTCCATTATGACGATCTCAGCAGAAGAAGTCAGACTTCCTCACCTTGGAGACCCTTAAAGTCATTTCCCACCTCACATACCTCTCCCTGAATGAAAGTATGGACAACCATTTGTCACTGATGATTTAGTGACGTAGCTGCTTGGAGCAGGGAGCTGGATTAAATGACCTTCTAATATCACTTCCAGGTCTAGGATTCCATGACAATTCCATCTCCCGGTATGCAACTCCAATCAAGCCTCAAAAGGTTTCACAACCAGATTGAACTTCCAAGTAAATAATTTACTTGATTAATTGTTCAATCAATTACAGTTTTCATCAGGTTGATATAGAGGAGGGTTTCCAACTGAGAGGGAAGATTGTTCCTCCTTTGGGAACATCTAAAACTCTCACTCCCAGTACCACAGCAGCAGCAAGTGACAAAGTAATGAAAACCCTGGAGGAAGATGAGCTCACACAATCTTGCCTCTATAACTGCTGCCCGAGAAGGGTCCCACCATAAAGGGAGAAGACAAGCTCCCACTAGCCCATCGCAGAGGAAGAGTTGACCCAGCCAGGTGAGTGACTCTTGGGTGTCAGACTGAGATGTAGGATGTGAGGGAGCGACAGAGAAAGAAAGGTTTCTTGGTTCAGCAACACTGGGTGATGAGGATTCATTCATTCATTCATTCAATCGTATTTATTGAGCACTTACTGTGTGCAGAGCACTGTACCAAGTGCTTGGGAAGTACAAATCCACAACATATAGAGACAGTCCCTACCCAACAGCGCACTCACAGTCTAGAAGAGGGAGACAGACAACAAAACAAAACAAGTAGACGTGGTAAGGATGTGGTAAGGTTGTGGGAATGGTCCCTAACTGGAGGCTCTGTGTGAGCAGCTGAGATTTCAGTGTATGAACTGTCCTTTCGGTGAAGATCCTTTAGTTGAGATGGGGTGTCTGAGTCCCAAAGCAACGGTCCCTTCATTCTGAGATATCCCCATACTTGCCCAGCTCCCCAGAACAATCCCAGGCATTCTGTAGGAGGGAGTTAAATATAGGCAATAGGGGAATGAGGAGGGGGTGCAGAAAAAGAGTAGAGGATAATAATATTAAGTAAGCAAACCAATACACCTAAAGCCAAACCAAGAGATTTACACCCAATTTCTCAGGTGTTTGATGAAGAGGCATGAGTAGAAAGGTGTTTGAAGAAGAGGCGTGATCAGGAGATTTGAGCTGAATCAGGGAATGTCTTATAATCCATTCAGAAGAGCTTTGGAGGTCAGAAAGAAGACTGCTCAGATTATGGAAGGGGGCTGGGAATTGCAGATGCAGAGGAAGGCAAGATCTCTGGCTCAGAGTTGGGAACTAAAGTGAGATGAGTTAAAAATGCAGTTTCCAGGGAGTGATGAGTGGGAGATGCCGTTTATCATGTCTTCTATTTGTCCCAACTCAGCAATCAATGAAGTGTTTCCAATGAAATGTATTGGACTTAAACATTAAAGGTAGTAACTCCACTCAGTTATAAAATGAACTAAAGACATGTAACTTTATTTGGTAAGTATTCCTACACCAATATTTCCCCCTCTCTTTTTCATGTGGAAACCTTCCCCAGAAACCACCACACCTCCAAAATGTCAAGAATAATCACTGAGTGATCCAATCCCCTGCAACCCTACGACAGGCTAGTAAAGGGCACAGAGTAAGCACTTAACAAATACCCTAATTATTATCATAATTATTAAAGCAGCTGAGTAAAATTATTTTTGAATTGGAGAAGATCTACAGCAGGATCTGCAGGATGGGTGCAGCTGGGTTGGTTGCCACGGTGATCTCTCTCCTTTCAGGAATGCTGTCCAAGACAGTCCACACATTTCAGACTTTTCATCTCCCATGCCTTAATGGATCACAAAACTGGCCAACTGGACAGTTGCAAAGTTAGTTTCACAGCTTTCCTCTTGGAATCAGAATTCTAGCTCCTCTCTAGACTTTAGACTGTGGTGGGCAGGGAATGTGTCACTATCTCTGTTGTACTGTATTCTCCTTAACAATTGGTTCAGTGCTCTGCACACGGTAAGCACTCAATAAATACCATTGCTTAATTGATTGATTTTGTTTGTTGCCCTGAGTCCTTACAGATAAGGGAAGGTCCCTCAAAGGAGGAAGAGAAGAGTGGGTGGTCTATTCTTTTCTCTCCTTCTCTTTGTCATCCAAATTTACTGTATTTCTTGGTAAGGTCTTTTCTGCTTTAACATTTGTTAAATGTTTCTGTTTTTTCACTTTTACTACATAGAGTATCTAAAGTTTTGTTCTTATTTATCTCCTAGTTAAATTAGGAACTCCATGTGGGACAAGGACTCTGTCCAATCGGGTCATTTTGTACCTACCCCAGTGCTTAGCACAGTGCTTGGAACATAGTAAGGGTTTAACAAATACCATAATCCTAATTCATAATTCCTTTCCCTTTTTTTCTCAAGATTTTTTCTTCTCAATCTGCAGCTATTTTGTTAATGTGTCTGTTTCTTCAGGATCTTCACTGAAAAGCAATACAATTCTTAGCACTCATAGCTCCATCTCCAAGCACTTGCTTATTCATTAATCTTAATTCCACAGTAACTATTTTTTTCAGAGCAATGATAATAACAATCGTGGTATTTATGAAGCACTCACTATGTGCCAAGCAGTGTGGTAGATACAACTGGATCAGGCAGTCTGTCCCACACAGGGCTCACGGTCTCAGAGGTAAGGAGAACAGGTATTTTAATCCCCATTTTAGAGGTGAAGACACTGAGGCAGAATTTAATAATAGTAATAAATAATATTTGTTAAGAACTGGCCCAAAACCTCATAGCAGACAAATAGGATTGTGCTCTATCCACTGTTTTCAGAGTACTGTTTTAAAAACTTGGAAAACTAAGTGAAATTCCCTGGAAAGGCTGACACTACTGGAGGAGACAGACACATTGCATTAGTAATAATGATAATGGTATTTAATAAGTACTTACACCACACTAAGCACTGGGGTCGATCAATCCAGAGCAAGCAGGAGAAAAAAAATGGGTACAACAGGTAATAGGAAAAATATGGGTAAAATGAATATACAAAAAAAACCCCAATAATATATATGGGATAGGTAAATTGATACTTATATCTATGCTGGCATAATTCCTGGGATGAGATGACATGTAAAGTTCATTGAATGACTGGTGGCATTTAGTCAAGTAATAACCCCCTGAACGAATTGGCTTTCAGGAGCACTGATAATGTCCTTTCCCTTGAGGCTTTGTTCCTGGAATCCTTATCTGGGGAAGCTTTAACTTGTGGACATGTGCTGTCCAAATAAACAATTAAAATAAAATAAATAAATAAATAAATAAATAAATAAATAAATAAATAAAGGAATAATTGGGTATTTGTTCAGCATCTACTATGTACTAAGCATTATATTAAGAACTGGGGTAGATGTAAGATAATCAGATCAGATACAGTCCCTGTCCCACATGGGGTTAACAGTCTAAAATTTCCCCAGGCTTAACCCAAATACCTTCTGAGCCACTTCATGCCACCATTTTCTTTTAAAAGCCTGGAAATAAAGAGAAAAGGCCTTTTTCACTTTATAGTGGATTTCCTCGATAGTCACGTGTCATAATAATAATAATGCTGGCATTTATTAAGTGCTTACTATGTGCAAATCACTGTTCTAAGCGCTGGGGAGGTTACAAGGTGATCAGGTTGTCCCACGGGGGGCTCACAGTCTTCATCCCCATTTTACAGATGAGGTGACTGAGGCACAGAGAAGTTCAATGACTTGCCCAAAGTCACACAGCTGAAAATTGGCGGAGCCAGGATTTGAACCCATGACCTCTGACTCCAAAGCCCGTGCCCTTTCCACTGAGCCACGCTGTCATGGCTGATCATAGCCCCTGTGCAGTGATGCAAAAAAAGTTTATCAATTAGGAGTATTTATTGAGCACTTAAAGTGTGCATGGAACAGTGCTAAGTGCTTCAGAAAGTTCTGGAAAATAGAGCTGATCGACACGATCCCTGCCTTCAAGGAGCTTTCAGTCTAGCGTTGTGCTTCCAAACCCAGAATGCTGTCAACGCTGCCCTTTCACCGGAACGTATCCCTCCTGCTCTATTCTTAAATCCTGTAAGGCACATAGTAATAATAATTAATACTGTGGTATTCATCAAGTACTTACTATATACCAAGTGCTGTACTAAGGGCTGCATAGGTACAAGATAATTGGGTTAAACACAGGCAAAGGCAGTCAATCTGATGTGTTTGTTTCTGCAGTGTGGCTCAGTGGAAAAGAGCATGGGCTTTGGGGATCAGAGGTCATGGGTTCAAATTCCAGTGCCTCCAGTTGTCAGCTGTGTGACTTTGGACAAGTCACTTCACTTCTCTGTGCCTCAGTTACCTCATCTGTAAAATGGGGATTAAGACTGTGAGCCCCCCGTGGGACAACCTGACCACCTTGTAACCTCCCCAGCACTTAGAACAGTGCTTTGCACATAGTAAGCGCTTAATAAATGCCATTATTATTATTATTATTATTATTATTATTATTATTATTATTATATCCTGATGAATAGAGCCTGATCATTGGTGATGGATCCCAGAGTGTCACACTTTCAGCTAAAGATGGACAAATGGAGCAACAGTAGATGGATTTTTATTACCCAGTTGATGATGTTGAAAGGAGAGGAGCAGATTTCTATAGTTCACAAAAAGGGAAACAGCCCCTTCAAAGTGCCCCGCAAACCCCTTATAAGTGATACTGGGAGTATTCGTCCACTGCAACTGGAGTGCTGTCCCACCCTGTGAATATCAAAGAAATGATTCAATCTCACTGAAAGGCTGGTTTGACAGGCCCAGCCTAGGATGATACTGTTGATTCTGGTCTCAGTGACCCACTTAAGACTTTTAATTTTGGTCCTTGTATTTTCTGGTGTACCCTGAATTCAGATTGTTTCCTAATCAATCAGTCAATGAAATTCTTTGACGGCTTAGCCACCGTTTCCTAATTAATGATACTTACTGAATTCTTA